>NC_077234.1:43388551-43603428 GCF_027887165.1 Monodelphis domestica | reverse complement strand
GTGTTAATGGTGGTGATAGTGATGGTAATGGTGATAGTCTAAACCTGTGATTTCATTCATCTAGGGAACTCCTGGTGTGGAAACTCCTTCTCCATGTGGAGCAGTAACTCACAAGAATTGTCTGAAGCACCAAGAAGTTGATAATATGCTCCTTCATCAACATAATTATAGCTCATGTTTATATGGGATTAAAGGAATGGCATGGTACAGTGGATAGAAAGTGAGCCTCCAAATTAGGGCAGCCACGGTTCAAGTCCGGTCCTGGTTATTAATTGACTGATTAAACCCTCAAGGATCACCCCCCAATTTTCCCCAAACTCTTCATTTCCACTTCTGTCTGGCTAAGACTTCCATGAACACAATCCCGCTTCCATCCCACAGCCCACGAGGCTGGTTACAATTTCTGTACATTTTTATTTGTTTGTCCCCTGTGTCCCCATTAGATGATGAGTTCCCCAGGGAACTCCGTCTCCAGCCTCTCCTCTGCCCCCTCCCACACCCAGCACTGAGCACTCTGCACTCAGGGGATGAGGAATCACTGTTGATGACTGACAGATTTATGATTCTTTTCTTTGTTATATCATTGTCCAAACATGAGAGGCAATGAAATGCACTGACTTCAGGCAACATGTTAAGAAAAAAAGAAGATAACAGCCAAGTACACTCTGGATGAAAGCTCTGACCTTATCCTCTGCACAATTGATCCTAGCATATTGACATAAGATGGATTCATTCACTCAGTAAGCATTGATTAAGCCCATACTCTATGCCAGGCACTGTACCAGGTGAGTAAAATATAGACAATGTTGGAGACCCAGAGACAAATATGAAACTGACTCTGCCTTCAAGGAACTTGCAGTCTACTTGGGGCTTGGGGGAAGAAACAATATTTACACAGAAAATTAAATACAGAATATATGTGCTCCTGGAGGATGTGACCCAGGTCAGACTTAGAAGGAACCCAGGAATTAATTCTACATGTTGGATGTAAAGAGAAATCATGTTCCCGGTGTCAGAGATGGCCTGTAAAAAAGGTCAGGAAACAAAAGGGAGGGCACCATGCATGGAGAATGGCAGGTAGTTCAGTTTGGTTGGAGGCAGAGTCCATGCAGGGGAGTACCATATCATAAGGCTGGAACAGTAGGCTGAAGCCAGATTATGTGTGAATTTTCTGTTTTGTCCTCAAGGTAAGAGGGAACCCCCAGAGCTTACTGTGCAGGGGAATTACTTGGTTAAATCTATTCCTTAAGACTAACAATTTGATATTAAATTTAAAGGATTTGGTACAAACAAAACCAATGCAACCAAGATTAGAAGGGAAACAACAAACTGAGAAAAATAATGCATGACAACTTTCTCTGATAAAGGTCTCATTTCTCAAATATATAAAGAAGTCAAATTTATAAGAATACAAGTCAATCCCCAATTCACAAGTGGTCAAAGAATATGAACAAGTAGTTTTCACATGAAGAAATCAAAGCAGGAGCAACTGAGTGGCTCAGTTGATTAAGAGCCAGGCCCAGAAATGGGAGGTCCTGGGTTCAAAACTGGCCTCAGACACTTCCTAGCTGGGTGATCCTAGGCAAGTCACTTAACCCCCATTACCTAGCCCTTACCGCTCTTCTGCTTTGAAACCAATACCCAAAATTGATTCTAAAATGGAAGGTAAGGATTAAAAAAAAAAGAAATCAAAGTTATCGATAAGCATGTGAAAAAGTATTCTAAATCCCTCTTGATTAGAGAAATTCAAATTAAAACAATTCTGAGGTATCACCTTCCCACTCATCAGATTGGCCAATATGACAGTAAAAGAAAATGATAGCTGTTGGAGGGGGTGAGGCAAAATTAGGACACTAATTTAATGCTGGAGGAGTTCTGAACTAATCCAACCATTCTGGAGGGTAATTTGGAACTATGTCCAAAGGGTTATAAAATTGTGTATATCCTTTGACCTAGTAATACTGTATTCCAAAGAGATCAAAAAAGGGGGAAAGGACCTGTTTATACAAAAATATTTATAGCTATTCATTTTATGATAGCAAGGAATTGGAAGTTGAAGGAATGTTCCTCAATTGGGGAATGGCTGAACAAATTGTGGTTTGTGATAGTAATAGACTGCTATTGTGCTATAAGAAATGATGAACAGGATTTCAGAAAGAGTTGGAAAGGACTACATGAACTGATGCAGAGCGAAGTAAGCAGACCCAGGAGAGCATTTTACATAGAAACAGTAATAATATGGAATGATCCACTGGGATAGACTTAGCTACTCTCAGCAATACAATTTATCCAGGACAATCCTGAAGGACTTATGACAAAGAATGCTCTCCACCTCCAGTGAAAGAACTGTTGCATTTAGAATGAAAGCATATGATTTTTCACTTTAGTTTATTTGGGGTTTTATTTTAGGGTTTGGTTTTTGTATTATGTTCTTTTACAAAAATGAACAGTATGGAAATGTTTTACATGATAATACATGTATAATCCAGATGGGATTGCTTACCAGCTCTGGAAGGGGAGAAGGGAGGGAGGGAGACAATTTGAATCATATAACTTCAGAAAACTTAGGTAGAAATTTGTTATTACATGTAATTGGTAAAATAAAATATTTTTATAATAAAAAATGACAAAAAAGAAGACTTTATTATAAGAATCCCAAAGAATGGTAATGAGAGCCTAGACTTGGGTAGTAGATGTTTGAATGAAGAGAAGACAGATACAAGATGTCATGGAGGAAGAATTGTTCCTTTCCAAACTAGAGGGTGGAAGCATGTCAGAAGATCTTTAGGGAAAGATCAAAGGAGTGAGAAATATTAATGATATTGTTATTGGCATATACAACAGACCATCATAAAAGAAAAGAAATAGATGAGGAGTTTGGAAAACAACACATTTCACACAGAGATCTGATATAGGAGTGATATGCTAAAGTTCTCTCCCCCCCCTCTCTCTTTCTCTCTCTTTCTCCTACTTTTCTTTTTTCTCTCCCCTCTCAATTCTTTCTTTTCTCTCCCTTCTCTTTCTCTCCCTTTTCTATCTCTTTCTATCTCCCTTCTCCTCTTGAGTTTCCACTTTCCCTTTCTTCTCCCCCAAAAGAGTATCAGTAATATTTTGACTTGCCATAGTGATAATGTCATCCATTAAAAGGTGGAAGAATCAACAAGGGGAAATTCTGTTTGGGATCTGCCTCAGTAATCAGATGGAACTTGTTGTTAGGGTAGAAATGACGGGAACCTAGAAAAGTGACAACTTCCTGCTTGAATTTGGGATAAAGGAAAAGAACACATCCTACATTCTGGAAAAGCAGATTTCAAAGGGTCAGAGAAAAGTCATATAGGATCCCAGGGATGAAAATGCTATAGGAGCAGTCAGCACTGGAAAGATTGGAGATGCTTTAGAATTAAATTCTGAAGAGGCAAAGGGAAAGGGTTCTCATGAGAAAGAAGAATTATTTCTCTCTGAAATGACTGATGTGGACACACAGGGAACTCCCAAAGTAACTTACATTTTTAAAAAATACACCCAGAAGAGAGAAACAAGTTCAGGGAATCAAGAATAAGTGCACACATTTGCTGTGCTCTTATTAAAATTATGTCAGCCAGGCTAGCTTGGAATGAAACAGGTTAATGTCAAAACAGGCATTTTTAAAAGCTTTACTGGGAGAAAAAGGGAGAGAATCAAAGAAGATGGAGAAACTTCACTATGGGTAGATGGGAAAGTGAGAACATACAACAAAGAAAAGGGCTGAACTACTTGGTCCTTACATTGTTTCTGTTTTCTCTTCAATGTAAATGAGAGAACAAAAATATGATGAAAAGGGAGTTGGAGCCCCCAACTAAGTAAGAAGATGCTGAGTAAGGTATTTACCTGCCCTTAAAATCAAGTCACCTGGCCCACATGAACTCAATCCTCAGGTCCTGAAAGAGCTGGCAGATGGAACTGCAGTCACCCTCAATGATAATGGAAGATAATGGTATCAGGAGAGGTATTACATGATTGGAGAAGGGCAAATGTCCCAATTTTTAATAAAGGGAAAAGAATAAAATATGTGTGCTATAGACCAATGAGTTTGACTTTGATTCCTGGGAAAATTCTATAATGGATCATTAATGAGGTTTGAGTGAACAGCTAGGTTGCTCAGTGGATTGAGAGTCAGGCCTAGAAATGTGAGGGCCTGGGTTCAAATGTGACCTCAGACACTTCCTAGCTATGTGACCCTGGGAAAGCCATTTAACCCAAGCTGCCTAACCCTTTCCATTCTTCTGACTTGGAACCCATACATAGTTTTGATTCTAAGACAGAAAGTAAAGGTTTAAAAAGGAGAGTGAGAGTTTATAAACATTTAAATAGGAAAGCAGTGATGACAAAGATCCAGCTTCATCATCCCATTTCTAGTTTTTACAATATTATTGTCCAAGAAGTCAAAGGGAATGCTGTGATTAGAGTTTACCCAGGTTTTAGCAAAGCCTTTCATCAAATGTCTCATAATTTATATCTCACTAGAGAGATACGAATCAGGTATTTTAAAAAATCAGATAGGTTAAAAATTGTTTGGTTGTTCATGTGGCAGGAGGTCTCCAGTGGAAGACCCCAGCAGTTATCAATTATTTGATTAAAGATACAGATTAAAGACATAAATACAGATGACACAAAGCTGGAAAGGGTGGTGAATGCAGCATGAATAACAAAGTCCCACATGCCAGGCTAGAGTTAAGAGTCAATTCAGCCCAAGATCACATTCATATTTTAGCTGTTACATAACATCTGCAGTCCACCCAAATCCCCAGACTTCTTTTCAAAACAACTCAGGAAGGTGATAGTCTCATGATACTCTGCTCTCATCTGAGATCATCTAGAGAAGTATGTTCCATTCTAGGCACTATGGTTTAAGAAATACTTAATAAGCTGGAAAGGGGGCAAACAAGTTGGTGAAGGGTTAGAGAATGAGTTGAAGGGACTGGATGTGTTTATCCTGAATAAAAGAAGACTCATGGAGAACATCATAGATGTCTTCTAGTATCTGAAGAGCTGTCATGGGGAAGAAGAATGATTTATTTCATTTGGGTCCAAAGAAGAGAACCAGAAGCAATGGGTCAAAGTTGCAAAAATAATAATAATTCATATTTGATGTTAGAATTGTCTACTGATAAAAGCTGTCAAAAGAAGAATATGATGCTCAGAGAGGTCTTCAAGCAGAAGGTGAACAACATCTTGGTGGATTCCTTTCATGTATGGGTTAGATTCCATTATCAGTAGGTTCCAATGGATGGGTGTCAAATGGTCAATCAAACTATCAAATTCTATAATTCTTTGTCAAGACTTAGCAATTGATTGGATGTAAGTGATGAGGAAAAGAGAAGAGTCAAGTATGACTCTAAAGTTATGAATCTCCTCAAGTTCCTTACTTAGGACTTTTTTTTCACCTGCATTTCATTTAAAACAATGACATAGGGAAGTATTCCAGGCAGTTGTGCTGTGTGGCCAACCCCCATCAATTAGCAAGAGCATAGGAACTAATCAGCAATATCCCATTTGCCCACTGCCTTCTTCAGAACTTCTAAGGATTCCAAACAAAATATGACAGAAACTGACACAAGTACATCTAAGGAATTGACATCCTGTCCACCCAATCCTAGCATACTGAACCTTGGGTGATGTATGCTTTTCTTTCTCTCTTAAACATTAATTTGAACAAGTTCAAAATATGGACACATGATCCTTGAACTTCACAAAAATCATAAACAAATTCTTTCCGTGTCTCCTCATCTGCAAAAATGAGGACAATGCTAACCACCCTCAGAAAGTTCTTGTAATGAATCATTAAAATCCTCTAATTGCCAAGCAATTTTGGGGAGAGGGAGTCCAAAGGAAAAATATCAAAACACTGACTATGTCTCTTCAGCTCTTTAGGAGCCTAAAACAGTATTGTGTTATTTCTGGATTATTCAACTCTGCGCTTATTGTTAACCAATCTGTGTAGTGGCCAGACCAAAATATCTTGGAACTTCACTATCACCATTCCCCCTGAAGTCTTGATTCCCCTTCTTCTTCACTATTACTATTCAAAGAAGCACAAAAATGAGACAGAACCAAAACTAGACACTCCCAAACAGGATAAAGCATACAAGTATTGAGAAGTCATCAATTTCATTCAGCATCCATCAAATCATTATTATAAAAGAAAGCCCACAGAATCACAGAATCTCAAGGGAAAGGAACCAGGATCATATAAACATGGATTTAGAACTGTAAAAGATTATAGAGATCATCTACTTATAGTCCAAACTCTCATTTTCCAGATGAAGCCTAGACAGGTCAAGTCACCTGCTGAAGGTTACAAAGGTAATAAATAGTGGAGCTAGGATTTTAACCCAGGTTCTTTGACTCCAAACCTAGCCTTCTTTCCACTGCATCTCTAGCTGAATTCATCCTTAAAGAGAAATCTCTTCTACAGAATTATTAACAAATATTCGTACAAATTTTCTAGAAGACCTTCAGTGAGAGAGAATCTTCTAATTTGGCTTTATACACTTTAAGAATGTGTAAAAATTGGAAATCACTAAGAAATGGAGTAGATAAAGGAATAACAAACACGGTATAACCTATAAGAAAAGTTAAAATGATGGGAGGGGTGTAGGGTGAAGAAGGATGGAGGAAAGCAGGAATGTGATGTAAGTATTAAGTTAAGTACAAGTATGAGCAGCTAGTGGATTGAGAGTCAGGCCTAGAGACAGGAGGTCCTATGTTCAAATCTGGCCTAAGACATTTCCTAACTAGAAAAAGCTGAGCAAATCACAGCCCCCATTACCCAGTCCTTACTGCTCTTCTGCCATAGCAACCATACATATTGACTCTAAGACAAAAGGTAAGGGTTTTTTAATTAAATTAAATTGAAAAATTAAGTTCAGTTCTAGTTGTATCACTTTTTAAATATCTTCATCAGCCCTCTATTGTCTCTTGATGAATGTGTTGGAAGGACAACAAATAAATGTTAACTGTAACAAATCTGATGTCTTCTCTAATGAACTATGTTAACCATCAGTTACAGATCATACTTTGGCTCTAAAACATCTTTCTTCCATATAGTATATAAGGTAGCAGCATCAGCTAAGATTTGTAGAATAGACTGAGTCACTTAACTTCACTGTCTGCCTCAGTTTACCTACCTGTAAAGTGGGGGAAATAATATCCCCTACCTCACAGGCTTGTTATGAGGATCAAATAAGATAATATTTGTAAAGTCCCTGGCACATGGTGGCATTTAATAAAAAAATGTTTGTTCCCTTCCTTTCTCCTTCCCTCCTCTTCCCTCTTTGAGCTTCATCTATGTCTTTATCTATGAATAAGGATGATGGATTCAATGACCATAAAGGTCCATTCCAGCTCTAAATATACAACAAGCTTGTCATCAAGCAGGCTTTCACAAATGATTCTCAACAGCTGGCAAGGACATGCAGGATTCTAATTTTTCAAATTGATTTTTTCCCACCAGTGGCCATGAGGTCAATTCAATGGGCCTTTGAAGTGAATGACACCATGAACACCAGGATAGGCATCAGAGAAAATAGTAAAAATGAAGCTAATCTCTTTGCCATGTCCCTCCTCACAGTACCCAGACCCCTCAGTCTATTTCTTGGAATAGTAGCATCTGTTCTGGTCTTCTCCCAATCTTCTTTCCCCATTATAATTTATATATTCAATGTTCCATCCCCTGCTGGTCTTGTTCTCTAAGTAACAGTGAGCTAATCTGATAAAGTACTACATGCTTGTATGTGTTAATGGCTCCTAAGATATTTTCATTTTACCTAGAGATAAAATAGCTTAACCAGAAAAACAATTCATTATCTAAGATTTGCAAAGTGCTTTCCCCAGGATAACCCTGTGAAGTAGGTTCTATTGGTATTATTAGCCTCTTTTCACAAGGGAAGAAACTAAGGCTCAGAGATATTAAGTGATTTATCAGTTGTGTGGAAAGGAAACAAGAAATAAGTTCTGAACATATCCCCTGTTCTTCATATCCTCCCCATCTTTTCCAAACCAATATTACAGTTGTCAGTCTCTATCTCTCTTCCAGAGTCATCAGGCTCCAGTGGCAGGATAAAAGTTAAGATGACTGGTGATGGCCCAGAATACAGTACCTTGGCTTCTTCAGTGCCTAACCAAGTTCCATTTATAGGGCTCTTTCCACTGTCCCATACTACTTCCTCTCTCACCTTATGCTTAGAAGTATTCAATGTATTGATGTGTCCTTCACCCTGTAGCCTTGTTGTTGTTGAGTTCTTTCAGTTGCATCTGACTCTTCATGACAGTATTTTGGGTCTTCTTGGCAAAGGTACTAGAGGGGTTTGCCATTTCCTTCTCAAGCTCATTTTACAGATAAGGAAACTGAGGCAAATAGGGTTAAGTGACTTGTCCAGGGTCATTTGGCTAATAAGTACCTGAGGCCAGATTTGAACTCAGAAAAATGAGTCTTCCTGATTACAAGCCTAGTGTTCTATTCACTGTGCCCCCTAGCTTCCTCTCACTAGTACACAGTTTAAATTATTTTCAAGGACTCTCCAGTGCTTAGGGCCCAAAAAGCCTTAAGCTACAATGAGATTCTGGAAGCCCTTGACTAACTTTAGCTAACTTTCTAGTATAGCTTGACATGACTCCTCACATACTCTACCTTTTCAGGCAATGGAACCGGAAAGAACCTGAGAGATCAATGAAACCAAACTCTTCATTTTACTGTTGAGGAAACTGAGACCTAGAAATATTAAATTCAACAAATATTTGCTAGACACATCTCAGATAAATGAGTGAGTCAATAAATAGAATGAAATGAATGAGCAAATGAATTGAAGAATGAATGAGTGATTGAAAGGATGAAATGAACTACTGAATGAATGATCTGTCCAAGGTCCCACAGTTAGAAAGTGATAGAGCCAGGATTCTTACTCCAGTCATCAATGAACAGTGCTTTTTAAATATATATATATATATATATATATATATATGTATTTGCTTGTTACATTAAAATACTCAGTAAACTCACTCTATCCCTCCTCTCCCCCCACTAGAGATGGTATCATTTGACAGAAAGATATACGTATATATAAAATTATATCTTACTTATTTCTATTTATCAATTCTTTCTCAGGAGGTGGACATACCCAAATTATTCTTCAAACTATTTCTGTTGCTATAGATAATGTTCTCTTGGTTCTACTTGTTTCACTATTCATAATTTCATGTAGTTCTTTCCAGGTTTCTTTTAATTAACTTCTTCATCATTTATTACTGTGCAACAGTATTCCATCCTAATCATATGCCACAACTTGTTTAGCCATCCCCCAATTGGTGGGCATCCCTTAAATTTTCAGTTCTTTGCCATCACAAAAAGAGCTGCTGTAAATGATAGTGCATTTTCCATTATGTTACATGGCTTCCAGTCAGCCTAGGTTACATGTCTTTCCCAAAAGCACATCCCCTGTGCTCTCCCACCATGATTTCATTGTACTTTGTTTGTCCCTTTGATGCTATTATAATAATCAACCATCAATTTGGAAGGCCTTTCCACCAATGTGCATGTCTACCTATCCTTATGACTCTTACCCCTGTTCTCCCATGAGCTCACCACAGTACAAGGGACTTATTCAAGGTACAAGAGGTCTTCCTCACCTTCTCTTGGTATCATGGAGACTCCAGTGAAGCAGAGTATCCAGCTGTCATCCCCTACCCTTGATGAGCGAACAGCCCATCTTCTCTTCCTATCATATTTCTTTGATGTCATCTTTGGTCCTTCAGAGTTTCTCATTGGTTCTAAGTTGTAGTCTACTCTTACCCACAATGCACCTCTTCATTGACCACTGAGAGAATCATTTTAATTCTTTGTGGAGGTTGTTTATCCATGTCTTGATGTCATATAGCAGCATTAACAGAATATTGGTATGAAGACCAAATAAGTTAACACATGTAAGGCACTTTGCAAAGCTTAAAGCATTATGTAAATATTAGCCATCATCATATTCAATTTTATATTATAGCTAATAGTATCCAAATCTTGAATCTCTTACAATATGGTAAGCTTCTTAGAGCATTTTGAATCTCCTCTAGGGCCTATCATATATTTTTTACATGGGGGACAATTAAATGTTTGTTATATAAATGAAATGAATCAATAACCTAGAAGCCTGTCCATTTTCAGATAAGTATGTCTTCATGGAAGAGTCAGAAAGATATTGCCCAAAAGCCAGAGATGCATCTCTTGCCATTCAAAAATCAACCAGAATGTCAACATAGTTTGAAGGGAGGCACTGTGGACTGGGAGTCCAAAAACCCAGATTCTAGCCAACTAGCTGTACAAACTTAGTCAAGCCTGTCAGTGGGAATCCTGATGTACACATTAACTGTGATGTCCTGGGATAGTCACTTAGCATCTCAGCCTCATGTTATTCATTGGTAGAGTGGTAGCACTTGCACCATATGGTTGCTGTGAGGACAAAATGCTATAATAATGTAAAGTGCTTTGCAAACATTAATGTGCTAAACAACCATTAACCCAGTTCATATGTAATCAAATATTATTACCATTTCTTGCATTCTTGAATTCCTCTAAACGGAATTCCATAAATATTTGCTAAATGCATCTCATAAAATGAGCAAACCATGAAAAGGATGGAATGAATGGATGAGTGAATTCATTAAATGAATACATGAGTGAGTGAATGGACAAAATTAACCAATGAATGAATATATAACAAAGAGTTTTAAAGTGAGATCATAAATGTTAAAGCTAAAAGAAGGAGGTAAGGAAAAAAGGGAGAAGAGAAAGCAGAATGCAGAGAAAGGCAAAAAAAAAAGATCATTAAAAGAAGTATAGTATTATCTTAAATGAAAACCCTGAAAATTATCAGGAAATAGAAAAGGCAAGTAGAGAGTCTGGAATTTCAGAAAAACCCAGAAGCTGGAAAACAGCTTCCCAGGGTTGCAGGTAAGAGCAAATCCAGCAAGCCTCTTGTTGGACCCAGGTCACAACCCGGAATGTCAAAAACAAAGAATAAACTATTCATAAGACAACTCCATCAGAAGCCTCCTCCAAGGAGCTCTAACTGAGCAAGCTGAGGAGGAATGTGGTGGGACAGATCAATCCAAAAGCAGATCTGAAGATCTCAGGGAAGACACAAAGAGCTCAGGAGAGGATAGAGGTTGAAGAGATGGAAAAGACAGAGGTTCAAGTCTATGAGAGTCAAAAGGGAAAAAGCAAAGAGAAGTGAGGCTTGGATTACACTGGATCATATTTTCATATTGAACTTGGAGTCAAGAAAACTTGAGTTCAAATCCTGACCCTTACTCATTGTACAACCTTGGGCAAATCACTTAACTTCAGGTTCAGCAAAATGGCAAGTCTGAACTAGATGGTCTCTGGACTCCCTTTGAGGACTAGATCTAAGGTTCTTCCTCTCCTCTGGACTCATCCCTTCCCATGATGGAAGAGAATTTTGTCTCTTAGGACCATATATTTAGAGCTAGAAGGAACCTCAGGAGTCTAATATTCTCTAATAAAAGCTCACATTTCTATAGCTCTCAAACCTTTATATAGAAAGAATTAGTAGTGTTTTGAAGTTCTCTGAGCATTTCACAAACATTATCTCATTTGAGATTCACAAAAACCCTGCATAGTTATCATCCTCCTCATTTTATAGATAGAGAAACTAAGACTAAAGGAAAGTTAAATGACTTGCCCAAGATCACATGGCTAGTAATTATCCTAGGCAATATTAAACTCAGGACTATTTGACTTCATGTACAATATTCTATTGACTGAGCCATATTGTTCCTATAAACACTATATGCACACTCACTCTTCAACCCTGTGAAGTAGGTAGGTTGAGTTACTACTTCTATGCATTGATGAGGAAACCAAGTTAAGAGATTTGTCTGTGACCAGAGAACTAATAAATGCTAGAGCTGGAATTTGAACCCAGATCTCCCTGGATCCAAACTTAGTGTGCTTTCTAACCCAAAAAAAAAAGTATCTTTGCTAGTAGTGATCCAATTCCCACTCCCCACCCCCAACACTCTTTAGTTGTTGTTCAGTTGTTTTTCAGTCATATCCAACTCTTCATGACCCCATTTTGATGTTTTATTGGTAAAGATATTAAATTGGTTTGTCATTCCCTTCTCCAGCTCATTTTATAAAAGTCAAGGAAACTAAGGAAAGTAGACTTAAGTGAATCGCCCTGGGTAACACAGCAAGTGAGTGTCTGGGCTCAGATTTGAACTCAGGTCTTCTGTATTCCATGCCTGGCACTCTATCCATTGCACCACCTAGCTACAATAATACTCTTCATTGAACTGCTAAATACTTCTCACTGAGGGATGGTCCAATATCTAGTGTCTCTTTCTGCCTTAGTGTTCAAATACATTTCTGTTTGGAGTTGGGGTGGGGGTGGATTTTGTTTTGCTGTCATTGTTTTCACTTCCTTTGAGGACTCTCTAAGGATCTTTGGAACAAACCAAAGAAAAGACTAGGCAGATTAGCCCTTATTCCAATTTAGTTTTAATCATGAGAGCATCCCATTGCTTCCTTAAATGATACTGAGGGCATGCAGAGTCCCTGTGAAAATATTTTCTTTGTAGTTATTTGGTTTTTTTTTCTTTTTTTCTTTCTTTTCAGCAGGCTTATGTCCTGAAGGACCTTCCAGCAAAAATATCTATTTGCTCCAGTCTAGTACAGGCTATATTTCATCCTCCTAGAAGCCAAGACATTTAAACAGTGAATATAGTTGCAAAAACAAATAAGGTATCCAGGTCTTGTTCTTTATATGTCTATTTTTCCACATCTAAAATCATCACTAGAATTTTTTGATCACTTAAAATGAAAGCTGCTCTCTTCTTGGAATCGAATTTAGCCTAGTCTTATTTCTGTATCCTCACCACAAATTTCTAAAAAGCCCTGCCTGAATTCCTCTCTGTTACCATCTGGTGTGCCTGGGAAATGTCAGAGGGGCTTCAGCACAGAATATATTTGAGTATCTAGTCCCAAGATACTCCTAGTGCCGGAAGGGGTATAATTAAAACTTCTTTCTGAGGAGGTTAAAAAATTATATCAAAACACGTGCACCAAGCTGTCACATATTATCAAGGTAATTGAGATTCCATTTTTAAAAATTCAGTTCAGCTCCACAAACATTTATTAAGCATAATTGCAAGGGGAAGATACAAATATTAGACTTACTAGCTGTATGATGGTGGTCCAGCCACTCAATCAATATTAGCCTCAGTTTCCCTATCTGTAAAAATGAGAGGCTTTGACTTGATGGACTCCATAATCCATTCCAGCTCTTCCTGTATTTTCCTCAAATATACAAAGTAAATATGCTGAGATCATATATTAAAAGTGCTTTACAAACAAAAGTTCTGTATGTCCCTTCCTCGTGGAGCATAGATTCTAAGAAGATGATCAGATGCATTTATTAGAGAACAATCCTCTAAAGAATAATGTGTCTTACTGAGTTGATGAAATGTGAAAAAAGTCCAAGGAAGGTCTCAACACATTGGGCAGAGCCTCTATGGAGAATTTAAGGAAAGAACATAGACTAGAATTGCCAAGAATGAAAAGGTCTGGATGACCTACAATCTATATCAGTACTAATGCTATTTTTGAGAAAATCTGAAAGAAGTAGAAAATCAAACTGAGATCATTCCTGTTGCGCAGGTTCCATTTTCTCAGGAATATAGGAGGCTGAAATCTAATCCCTGGAGCCTAGTATAGGTTCCATGGCTGATTCAAAGGGAAGTGAAAATCGGAAGATAATTCAACTCTTATGGATGCCAAACCCTGACCTCCTCTTCAGAGGAACTGGGGAATCGGGGTTAGTAGATGGAGAAGGTGCAACCAAAATCCTGTCCTTGGCCTGTTCAAAAAGGACAGAAAAAATGTTTAAATCATGGGATTGAAGGTCTAGAAATTCCAACTGGTATTCAGTTCCTTCCTTGTTTCCTAATAGTTGGGATTGGAGTTTGGGACTAGACCTCTAATTTCATTGGTACTCCAGGATGAAGAAACTCTCTCTAACCATACAGATCAGCACTTCTGCAACTTGGTCAGAGAACTGGCTCTAGAGCCCTACAAGGGTAAGAGATTTACCCAGTGTTACATAGCCAGGATATGGCCAAGGCAGGAATTGTACCCACATCACCCTGGCTCTGAGACTTGCTCTCTATTCACTATGCCTACTAAGTGGCATCCCCATCACAGAGACTAGCACACAGCTTAAAAAGAAAAAAGAAAAAACTCAGAACAAGAGATCCTTCTGTTCTGTGGTCTCAATATGCTTCACTTCCTTTACACAACAGTTCTTGCTCATGGCTCACGCCTTTTTGCCCATCCACAAGTCAGTCAATCAACAGGATCCATTTTAGTATGTGCCTGGCCCTATGCTAAACACTAGAAATAAAAAAAAAAGGCAAAACTCAGTCCTTGCCTTCAAGAAGCTTACATTTTAAGATAACTAATGGCATGCAAATAACTCGGTGCTTATACTACATATGTAGAGTACATGAAGGTAATCTGAAGGGGGAGGCATTACTCAGTGCTCAATATCATTCACATAATATCCACCAGGAGCATGAAAGCCTGTGTTCACTGAGGGTAATTCTGTGCTTTAATCCCCTGTGATACCATCTTTGGGGCACTCTTTCCATCCTGATTAGTTGGACTTATTTTTGGTATAGAGTTTCAACTCAGCATAAAAGCCTGAGTATGTAACACACCTGGCAGGACAAATTCAGTTGGACACTGGGAGGAAGGATACAGAGGAATCTCCTACAATAAATGTGCTGAGACATGAGATATCTTGTTCTCACAGAGAATCTGTCCCAAACCATTCCCCCATCATGATTTTGTCTCATCTCCTAGTGTCCGAAAGGAAAATGATAGAGACATAGAAGATACTGAAAGTGAGGAGGGGAACTATAGTTGAAGATAAAGGACCTTCTCAAGGGATCTCCCTTGTGACAGGATCCTGAGGATGGTGCCCTATTTCTAAGCAAGGCTACAGAGTCATTATAAATCCAGCCCTTGCTGCCAGAGGGCTGACAGCCAAGATGACCATTAGTCAGAATTCTGCCAACGTGAGAACACAGCCCCTTCAGTGTTGGTGCCTTGGGCCAAAGGCTAATTGTCCTAACTTAGTTATATTTCTGGGATAAAGTATTGTTTCCTATGGTCATTCTCATTTATCCATTTGGCATTCTAATATAATGCTTGTTTAAAAGAGAATTGCCACTGCCATTTGGATCACTATATGGAGTAGGGACCTACTCCTTAGTATTTCTACTTTAGATCATTTTTAGATGATTTTAAAAATCATCAAACAAACAAAGATATGGTTCTACAAAGCTTCACACAGTAGATTTCTCCCACCCACTAAGAAGGCATTGGTTTTAACCAAAAGATTGCCCAGTGTGACCCATTCATCCTAAAGGACTAATTAACAGAAACTATATGAAACTAGCATATTCTATCTTTGACTATGAACCATCCCAAGTAGCCCGTGGGTAGATAATATATAGAATGGAAGTCCAATATTTTTACCTCCATAATTAGTTCTTCCTGGCTAATTTATTTAATTCTGGCTTGACCTTCACAAACATAACTTCTGTTTATTATTTACCTAAACTTTGATCTTCCACAGAGTAGCAGGTCCCAAATATGGAAACCATAGCCTCAACAAGATGTTAGGTATAAACTCCTGGTGGCCGAGGATACTTTTTGTTTTGTCTTTGAATGTCTAGCACCTGTCCTGTGTCCTGAACATTCTCTCACTCTGAGTTACACTGAATTGGAGTAAGGTCCAGAGGAGCTCAATGGAGGGAGAAAACATGTTCAACATTTGCCAGCAGCTAGAAGGTATAAAGAACAGAGAGTGAGACTTGGGGTGAGGAAGTTGTTGTTCAGTCTTTTTCAGTCCTATCTGACTCTTTGTGATCACATTTGGAGTTTTCTTGGCAAAGACACTGGGATAGTTTGCCATTCCCTTCACCAGATCATTTGGCAGATGAAGAAACTGAGGAAGGTCAAAGCCTCTGTCTCTAAAATTCAGATCAAGTGCTCTTGTCACACTATACCACATAAGTGATCACTACATTGGTTGAAGAGCCTTTGGAATGTCATGAGAGATGGGGGAAAGCTTTAATTTATGAAAGAAATAAAGGCTGGCCTGACCTTCATGAATGAGAAACTTCTCTATTGGCTTTCAGAAGAAGGTTCTGGGCATTCAATCACTGCAAAGTATTCACTGAAGCTCCATTATATGTGACACTTTGGCAAGTAATGCCTGGCATGCCAAAGAGCAACGCATATCATTGTCAAGTAGCTCACAGTCTCCTGGTGGAAAGAAGACTTGCCTATGGAAAGTGAACTCAGCATTTTAATGGGAAACCAAGGGAGGGCCCAAAGATAAAGAGTGTTTATTGGAGGACATCAAAGGGACCAAATGAAGGTAATGGTGATATTTAGGCTTCTCTGGAAAGTCTACAGTGAGACATTAGATACACAGAATGCTTCCCTCTTGGGGGAATGCCCAATGTCCATCAAAAGCATGGGAAATGGATGCTCTCAGTCACAGAACAGCCCTGGAGTCTGCAAACAGCCGACCAAAAGACTGAGTAAAGGCAGCCCACCCAATAGACAGATAGATATGCTCTGGTAACCTTCCATCCAATCCAATCCAATAAAGATTTATTAAATGCCTACTTAGAGCAGCAGAGTGGTGCAGTGGATCAAGTGCTGAGTCTTGAGTCAAGAAGACACTTAGTAACTTTGTGACCCTGGGTAAGTCATTTTTCTGTGTGCCTTAGTTTCCTTATCTCTAAAATGAGCTGGAGGAGGACTCCAGTATCTTTGCCAAAAAAAAAAAAATAGAGACACAAAGAGTCAGACACTCCTGAAACAATTGAACACTAATAACAAATGTCTACAATGTGCAGGCACAGTGCTAAGTGCTGGGAATACAATTAATTAGAGAAAGACAATTCTTTCCCTCATGGAGCTTAAGAAATGATGGGATGATCAGGAAAGAAAACAAAAGTTTTTGAAAGGCGTTATGGATTCAGAGCCTGGAAAAGGCATAAGAAAAGTCACAAGACAGGGCAGCGTGGAAAAGAGGGAAAGCTGGAATTGAAATTTGAGTGTATGAGGCATCTGGGTAGCTCAGTGGTTTGAGAGCCAGACCTAGAGACAGGAGATCCTGGTTTCAAATCTGACCCCAGATACTTCCTAGTTGTATGAACCTGAGCAAGAAGCTTAACCCCAATTGCCTTCCTTCTTGCTTTTCTGCCTTGGAACCAATAAATGGTATTGATTCTAAGACAGAAAGTGAGGGTTGTTTGTTTGTTTAAATAGAAGTTGAGAGGTCCTGGGTTCAAATGTTGGCATTATCACTGACTACTGGCATGACCAGATACCAGACATGTGACCTCTGTAGGTTTTGATGAAATTAGTGCCTTCTCAGTGCCAACTCTAACACTATAATTTCTCTATTTTATAGATAAGGAAATTGATAACTGAAGAAATTATTTGACTTTTCCTACAGCAAAGTCAGTTAGACATCCAATCCTTGTTCACAAAACATGGCTCAGTCCATTTTCCACATACATGTCCAATGAATATTTACAAACTTGGATCTCCTAGCAGATGGAGGGAACCCCACATTCATGGTGACTAGAAAAGCTTTCAATATCCCTGGAACAACTTGTTCAAAGAATGTCAGGAGATGGATCAGCTCCTAACTTTATGGTTGTCACTATAATTGGGATGGCAGACCATAAGAACAAAAGATCATAAAGAGATGGGAGAGGTCACTAAATCCAACTCCTTCATTTTACCGATGAGGAAACTTAGGTCTAGAGAGATTAAAGGATTTCCCCAGGGTCACTCAGCTAGGAAGTGTCTGCATTTGAACCCAGTCCTGATCTATTTGCAGCTATCATTGATAATCTCACAATATTCCAAGAGCTTTCTTCCTTACAATATAGGCAGCATGCAAAGCTAGCTGGAGAGGGACCTCTGTTCTTGGTTTAGTCTGGTCCACACTATGGTGGTTGAGTTGTGTTTTGAAAAATGAGAGGGGAAGGAGATAGGACATTTCTTAATGTCAGCAGTGTGTTTTAGGAACTCTGGTTCCCTGAGCAGTTTTATCTATGATATATGATATATGGACCCCAGAGAAAAGTCTATCCATAGGGAGCTAGGCTTTGATCTGGCTTGAGCTCCTACATACCAAAAACATCTGACAACTAAGTTCCAGAATCTCCAAGTCAGAAGGAACCTTGGGGGCCATCTAGTCCAACTCATCAATAATAATTATGTCTCTGGGAACACATTCTTAGCTTGCCTATCTATTCCTTTGTGTACGCCTGTGGTGGAGGTCATAGAGTCCATGAAGTCAGTAGTCAGAGGACCTTGACAAGAGCCCTGAGTAGAAGATCAGTTAAGTTTTTCACCAATAAGTAGCCCTACTCTACTCATCCCCATTAAATTCCTGTGATCATAGAAGCTTGGATTTAGAGGAAGAAGCACCTTGAGAGACCCTCTCATCCAACATTCTCATTTTTAAAATGAGGAAACAGAGCCCCAAGGAAGTGAAGGAATTTACAGTATTGATTCCAAGATGGAAGATAAGGGTTTTTAAAAAAATAAAATAAATAAATAAAAATTAAAAATGTTCTGCCCCTGAAACTTTGGTGTGGTAGTCCACTTTGACTCTCCTGAGATTTCTTGAAGATTTGGATAGATCCATTTCCAAAACACCAATTGAAAAATGAGTTTAGGTCTCAAAGAATTACCAAAAGTCAATGAACCATGGCCAAATGCACCAATGAGGCCAGACCTAGAGAGGAATGTCATAGTGGATAGAGTACTGCATTTGAAGAAAGACTTAAGTTCAAATCCCATCTCAGACACTTATTAGCTAAGTGACTTTGGGCAAGTCCCTTAAGATCTCTCTACTTCAGTTTCCTTATCTGTTAAATATGCATATTGGATTCCATTGCTTCCAACTCTTTTTGTGATCCAATGATCTTTTAATGCCTAATCTATCTGTAGGTCCCCAGTCATCCCAAGTGCTATTTGGGCAGCAGTTGTGTCTATATGAAAAAAGTCCCACCTACAAGATCTTGACAAAATACTCTTTAGCAGATGAGACTGACAACTTCTGCTGCCATAATATATTCATTCACCATCTTGCTAGCAGCCAAGCATGATGGAATGGACCAATTAGCTCTTTCACCTGTTAGCTGACTTCCATGATAACATGTAAATATGTGGAGGACCCATAATTTGATCCCTGTGGGAACCTCCCAATGTGAGAACTTCTCTCCATCAATGCAGATCTGCTATGTTGTTTCTCAGAGAACATAGAATTTAAGTGATTTGTCCAACGTCCTCAGGTTAGTGAGTATTAGAGCCATGATGTGAGCTTGGGTTTTCAGAATGACACCAAGACTAGTCCTCACTCAGTCTGCTATGCCACCATGATGCCTTTTATGTAATACAAATAATAAAAACTATAAGAATGATGACTCATGTCCCTATAGCACTTACAGATTTCCAAAGCCATTTCCTGACATTCATTCCTTTAAGCCTCACCAACAATCCTAGAAGGTAAGTGACACTATTATCATCATTTTTAGATGAGGAAGCTGAGTTTTGGAGAGATGAACAGCCCTGCTTAAAGCTACACATCTGGCAAGGGTGAACTGAGGCAGGACTCAGTTCAGCCTTCTACTGATTCCAAGTTTAGGCTTTTTCTGCCACTTAGCATCATTATTGGGAAAGGCCTCTTTTCTCATAAATTTATCAATAAAACAGAATAACTGGCAGTTATAGAAACCAAAACCTCAAATTTACACATTGACCCATCATTCTCACAGTTAAGAGAGAAATACATCTGAGTAAAGACAAAGTCAAGGTCAAAAACAAACCAATAACAGAGCCCCAGGGCTCTCTTAACGTCCAGGAATGAAAAGGAAATGCCATTGACCAAGATTTATTTTTAAAAAGCAAACCACAATGATATGAAGGAACCAACTACACATCAGTCCCATGAGACTAATGGAACAGCTTGGACTAATGAAAAAGCTGGACTTATTTTTTTTTTTAAGGAACCTGAAGTCAGACGATTATAGAATCATAAATTCAGAGTTAGAAGGGGACTAAGAGGCTTTAATCCAACCCTCTTTGCTGAAGAGAAAAGTAAAGTCCAGAAATTGATTTGCCCAGGAACCCCCCCCCCAAGGAGTGTTACAGAACTGGAATGTTTCTGGGTCCTCTGATTCTAAGTTCTCTTTCCTTTCTACCACCTTGCTTCCCTGGTGGTGCCATCCAGTCTCTAGTAGCTTGTAGGCACACATTGAGCAAATCAAAGTCACTTTTGTTTGTACAAAAATAAATAGAACCTTAAGAAGTATAGGAATTAGTGTCTTCAGTGTTTTCCTGATCTAATTTCTCTCATTTTGGAGTTCATGATGATAAGCAAATATCTTAAAGCCTTAATTCCAGTAGAATGAATGGATCCACACCCCTTCCAGCAACCTGCCTCGTGTGTGATTTTAGACATCAGGCATTAGGAGGCAGTAAATAGTTCATAACTTTGGGAAGGGATCAGTGGACAGACAGGTTAGAGAAGAGAGCTAAGCAGGAATATTCTGGAGCTACAGAATAGATTCAGCTGTGTACTTAGAGTTCCCAAGCTTCAGCTCTGAGAAAAAAAAAGGATGAAGGAATTGGAGGTTTAGAAATCCCTCTCCAGACTCAATAAGCCGGGCTCTCTCCCCTACCACCTCCCATGCCCACCCCCATAGCATCACACCTCTCCCTACCCCCCCAGATCACAGCAGCCTCCAGGCTCCGGAGGCCAGGGTTTTGTGTCCCCTGGATTTGCCTTTCAGCTCTCACAGCAAGGAGGGGAAAGGATCAGGGACGGCCACCTGGAATTCCCTACGGTATGCTGGCCTCCCTCAGTAGGCTCTGCAGAAGATACAGACACCAGTCCTGTCCCACGCAGCTCTGCCCAGAATAAAGCCGGCCCAAAGTACAGAACAGAGCCCTGACACTTCGAAACTGACTAGAGCTCTGTGTCAAGGTTTAGACGCACACGAGATCCCTGGGACCACAGCCCAGGCTCCAGTCCTCCAATTACCAAACCAAAGAACTCAAAATAAAGACACGATTCCATTCACCACTGACTCACACCTGGGGTTGGGGGTCCACTAAAAATCCATAAGCTCCATTAAAACAAACAAACCTGTCCCTGGGAGAATTTGAAAGGAAGCATCCTACACAAACCACCTTTAAAAACATTAGGAAAGGTTTCGTCTAATGTGGAACATTTCTCCCAATCGTTTGGCAATATCAGATCCAACACCCCAAGATACTGGTGCTGAAGAAAGCAGCCAGCGCGATCGATCTGGTTTATTTTATCTCTAGGAGGCAGAAAGCTTCTTGTCAAAGAACTGGCTGGACCTGTGCGTTCTACAAGGAAAGCTGCTCCATCTTGCTAACACTCCTTGAGAGACAGGAAAGTGGAGAGGCTCCAAATGTAGCGGCAGAGGATTTGGGAGCGTTCCCTATCCTGTTGCCCTTTCAGGAGTATAATAAACAGTCTGGTCCGCTCAGTGCTCAGACAGCATGGTGTGTGAGAAGTGCTGGAAATCCTCTGGCATAAACAGGTAGTCGGGCTACACTTCCCACTGAAAATTCAGACTGCTGCATTTCCCAACGCTCTGCTTCCTCCTCCACATACACAGTGGCTCCCCACTACTGTTGAGCATCCTTGCTGTTCTTATTTCTAGAGACGGTAATAAGAGAAAAGACCACACACTACTTACTCTTTGCCAGATGTCTGTTTATGCCGGTCTTCCTCTGTGGAGTCAATGGGGGAAAGAAGTATTGCCCAAAGGAAATCTAGCAGGCAAAAAGAAAGAAAAGAAAAGAAAAGAAAAAAGGGGGGGAAGAAAAATTAGTACTGTGGAAATGAAAGTCTTCTTTTTCACTGAAGTCATCTCCTAAAAGGTCCCAAAGGAACAAGGAAAAACAGAAAAAGTTGAAGGGGGGAAAAACCAAACCAGCCCCCCACACATGTCCTGGTCCAGCTCTCTCCACAAACCCATCACAAACTTTGACCGTAAATATTCAGATTGTTGAGCCTTCTCTTTGAGGGGGGAAAAAATCCAACTTCAGTATCACTGGTTACGTACACTGTGTCACCAAAGACGAGCGCACCTCCGAAAGAATGATAACTTTCATGCTTTATCCAGATTTTTCCCCCTGTTTTGCTGTCTCCCCTTCTCCCTTTTTTCCATTGACATTTTTTCTTCCTACAAAATGCACATAGGTCTGTTCTTCCTTGTACCCTGACTCAGGCCTGGCTTTGAAATGCATTTCAATCTCTCAACACAGGCTGCTTTCATGGTATTTAGAGTCCCACCAAGGCCCAGCTTTAAAAGCTACTGATTCTTTTTTTTCTTTAGCCCGCTTCACAAAAGAAGGGTATTTTGTAAATTACCAGCTCGTTCAGATCAACAAAAGGTACTTTCATAGAAAGCCCCATTTGATTTTGCTCAAATTTGATTACAAGGATGGAGAAAAGGAAAGGAAGTCAAAAAGAAAAACCCCAGATGGCTTTTTCATTCATCACAGTGAATGAGCTTTATCTGCGCCTTTTGAAACTGTAGCTGTGGAAAAGCATTTCTGTTGGCTTAAAAAACTTGACAAAAATTATTGGTTTGCCATTTCTCCTGTAACAGCCATTGGGAACTGGATGAAAAGACTTTTTCATGGGATCGCCTGCTTGGATCAAAATAATGGAGATTAGGTATTTCATTATAAATTACAGTGGGAGATAGAGCGGGCTGTCATATTAATAGCAACCTGCTCATGGCCTTCAATGGTAGCTATTCTCCTAGACAAAGGACCAAGGGGGCTGTCTATTGAACTTGTACTTTGGGCCTGATCAATTTTCTATCATCAAGGCAAAAGGTGAGTGGCCGAACAAAAGAATTCACACATGAGTGACCTCATAAGCCTACAGATAAAACAGCTTAAAAAAGCCAAATACATCCCAAAATTATGGATGATAAACTGTAGGAAGAAGAAGAGAGAGAGAGCAAGAGGGAGGAGGGAGGGACAGACGATGAAGGGGAGTGAGAGAGAGAGAGAGAGAGAGAGAGAGAGAGAGAGAGAGAGAGAGAGAGAGAGAGAGAGAGAGAGAGAGAGAGAGAGAGAGAGAGAGAGAGAGAGAGAGAGAGAGAGAGAGAGAGAGAGAGAGAGAGAGAGAGAGAGAGAGAGAGAGAGAGAGATCGAGCAAGGGTCTATAATTCTCCTCCTCATCTTGGCCAAATGGACACATTAAAAGCTACTTGTTTTCAGCTGTAGATAATTGCTGCCTTTGGCTTGCAGGGTTCTGCTGTAAATCTCTGCACCCTTCATTCCTCACCCAGTATTAGTCGTCTCAATCACAAAAATAGTCGTATTATGCCCAAGACAAAGCTGCTACCAAGAATCATCCAAACTTGTTTCTTTTAAAAGAACTACAAACAACATGGATTTAAAGAAGCCAGACAGACCACACTGTACATTGGTGTCATGCCCAGAGTCCTGTGCCTTTCTCTTGTATCAGCTATACCTAGATGTCCCACACTACAGCCTTTAATAGTCCAAAGCAGTATAAGCAATTAGCAGCTGTGAACTCTTAAAGGAACAATATCAGATATTTCTTTTAGCTAAAATGGAGTGATGCTCAAGTCCTAAGCCAAACAGCAGGGAAGGTTTGGGTGCCTTCATTTGATACCAAGTGGCACCCTGTAAACAGCACTGGATTTGGCATTTGGAGACCTGAGTTAGAATTCTGATTCTCCTAATTAGAAGATACTAGCTGGGTGGTCTTGGACAAGTCACTTTATTTCTCCATTCTTCATCTGTAAAATGAGAAGTCTGGATTAAAAGACCTCTGAGGTCTTTTCTTGCTCTTGATCTATGCTCCTACTAAACTAAGTTCAAAATGATAACTTCCATTTGGAATTTAAAATCATAGCTTTTAAACTGAAAAGGACCACCAAGGTCATAAAGTCCAACCTCCATCATTTTACAAAAGGGGAAACTGAGACCCAGAAGAGATTTGTTCAAGATAATACAGGTAGCAAGTGAAAGAGTTGGAATTTGTTCATTAATTTAACAACAACAACAACAAAAAAAACCCTTAATTTCCTACTGTGTGCTGGAGAGCCAAAGATCCTCCCCCCCCCTTCAAAAAATTCTTTAGCCTCAAGGATCTTACATTCTTGGGAGCTGGGGGGAGAGTAACATAAAGAAGTAAAAAATTAGATAAAACATCTATTCCATGTAATTACAAAGTAATTTCCAGGGGTGAGGATACTAGCGCCTGGGGATATCTAGGCAGGAACAAGCAGTGGTACTTAAGCTATGTGTTGAAAGAAGCCAGGAGGCCAAAAGGACCCTAGTCCTCTGGTGCCCAATTCAAGTCTTTCTCTCATTGTTCTATACTGCTTCCATCTGATGTTGTCCCAATTGTTGTACCATTTGCTTCATGTTTTTATATGACTTCCCTTTCTAATTAAAAATTAATTTTAATTAATGTTTTTAATTGCTGCAAAGTGAATTTTCAAAATTGCTCAAAAGTAAAGTTTTTTAATTGATACAAAGGTAAACAATATAAACAAAAACTAACCTGAACTTTGTCGAAAGAATGACCACCACAAAAGAACCAGAAATAGATATTGTGGCATTATAAAAAGCAAATTTGGCCTCGAGGAAGAGAAATTAGAAAACACTATCTCATCCCTTTGTAGAAGTCAGCAAAGGGATCCAAGGATGCAGAAAATTGGCTATAATAAAAGGAGATATATAGGTTGATAAGTTTAGCTAAATTTTTATTTTTCTTCCTCTTTATATTTCTTTAAAAATTGTTATAAAGGATGACTATCTGGGACAGGGAAAAAGAATAGATACAAGAGGAAATCTAGATCTCATAAAAACATTATGATTTCCATTAGATTCTATGAAAATGAAATGTTGTGTTAGTTTTTTTATTGACATTTATCATATTTCTATTTTTAAAATTATACTTAAGCAAAAGAAACCTGTCCCATAAATTCTGGTCCCATAACTGCTGGTCTTTGAGATGGATTTAGCACATCTCAGCTAAAACTTAGTAGATAATGCCTACAGAGTTGTCTTTAGGCAGTCAGAGGTAAAATTACTTGCCCATGATCCCATAGTTGGTCAGTGTCTGAGGCAGAATTTGAACCCAAGTCTTTCTATTTGTAGGTCCAACATTCAAAATGCTAAAACTGGTAGAGAACTCAAAGGTTATAGGTTATAACCGTAACAAGCAAGATTTGAATCCAAAATCACCCTATCCATTATTCCATGCTATAAATTTTTTGGCTTCAGGAAAAATTATCCCAGGTCAAAGGAAGAGAGGATAGAATTCTGGAATAAATTAGAGGAAATTAGATCTACTTTCACACTGGAAAAAAATGATGCATGTAATTAATATATTCCAAATAGATCTGGCAGCTATGTGACCAGTGGATAGAGTGTTGGGCATGGAGTATGGAAGGCTTGAGGTCAAATCCTGCTTCAAACACTAGCTACTTAGCCCTGGGCTGCACCTCTCTCAGCCTCAGTTTCCCCATCTGTAAAATAAGGATAATAACAGGACCTACATCTCAGGGTTGTTGTAAAGATCAAATGGGATACTATCTACAAAGTCCCCTTCAAACTTCAAAGTGCTATATGAAGTCTAGTTATTATTATTTCATTAATTTGGACAGTCCCTCCAAAAGTACAGATTACAGTCCATCTAGTCCTGTACAACTCTTGTTCTCCCATCTCACAAGTTCATAATACAGAGAGCACCCATTGAAGCCTCCCTTCATTTCCCCTGATGCTTTGAGGATAATTCTAGAGCAATCAAGCAGTCTTGATGTTTTTCCTTATTCTTATCTCGTGTCATCTTTTATTCCTTTGTTTCCCTGCTGGCACTCTTTATTATGGTTCTTTTTCATAGTGTTCCCTTGATGTAGGTTGCAATCTGCATGTGCCTTTCCATTGCCCTCCAAGGGATACACACTTAACTTTCAGATACTTAGAGCTCCAAAACTCAGACATATGACAGAATATTGTTACAAAAAACTCAAGCTTGTGGTCATGAGAAAAACTGCACACTTCTCCCAAATAATACACCCTGCACTGCTTCTCCTTTGGAATTCTGAGCCCAACTCTTTGTCCTTTGTTCTTTAGGTATACACCCTAATGAAAAAGCAACCAACTGTCTGATACATACAAAATTTCACAGTGAATCTTTTTCAAGGGAAAAAAATACTATGACTGAAATCTCCTGGCATTCCATTCATGATGCCAAGGACGCAAGGGTTCTGCAAAAGCCTGGTTTTGTACATCCTGGGAAAATGTAGGAGGAGATAGATATTTGTGTAGGTTTTTAAAACCCTAAAAGGAAGATAAGACTTAAAGAAAAGAGTACCCAGGAGCCTCAAAGTTCAATATATCTAAAATATGGCCTCAGAAGCAGTAATCAAAATGAGAAGACCCCCATTTTAAAAATATTTCATATTTTATTTTTTCTAATTATATTTAAAAACACTTTTCAACATTTTTTTAAATTTTGAGTTCTATTTCTCTCCCTCCTTTTACCTTTCCCTTAAGGAGATAAGCAATTTACTCTAGGTTATACGTGTACAATTGTGCAAAGCATATTTCTGTATTATCATGTTGAGAAAGAAAACACAACCCCCCCAAAAAAAAGAAAAAGAAAAAGTTTTAAAAGTCTATTTGATCTGCATTCAGACCATCAGTTTTCTCTAGCAGTAGATAGCATTCTTCATGAGACTTTCAAAATTTTTCTCAGATCATTATATTACCATTCACAGTTGATCATACAATTTTGTTGTCATTGTTTACATTATCCTGGTTCTGCTCATTTCATTTTGCATCAGGTCATGCAAGTCTTTCTAGGTTTTTCTGAGGACATCCTGATTGTTATTTCTTCTAACATAATAGTATTCCATCACAATCATATAACACAATTTATTCAGCCATTCGCCAATTGATGGGTATCCCCTCATTTTCCATTTCTTTAGCTCCACCAACAGAGTTGTTATAAATATTTTTGTTCATATAGATTCTTTTCTTTTTGTTTTTTCTCTCTTTAGAATACAGACCTAGTGGTGACATCACTAAGTCAAAGGGTCTATATGGTTTTATAGCTCTGAGCATAGTTACAAATAGCTCTCCAGAATGATTACATTGGTTCAAAATAACTCCTTCTCTAGTACATTAGTGTTTCAGTTATCCCACATCTCTTTGAACTTTTGTCAATTTATTTTTCCGTCATATTAGCCAATCTAATAGGTGGGAGGGGGTACCTCAATGTTGTTTTAATTTGAATTTCTCTAATTAATAGTAATTTGAAATATTTTTTCATATGACTATAGCTAGCAAAGATTTCTTCTGAAAACTGCCTGTTTATATCCTTTGACAATTTATCAATTGGAGAATGATTGCATTCTTATAAATTTAATATCATTCTCTATATGTTTGAGTAATTATGTTTGTCAGAGAAACTTGGTGTAAAAATTTTTCAGTCATAATTACTGTGTATTTCATGCCAATATATTTTTCCTGTTTATCTTACTCTGTCTCTCTCTGTCTGTCTCTCTCTCTGTCTGTCTCCCCCTCTCCTTTCACCCTGTCTATCCTCAAAAGCATTTTGCTTCTATCTAGTACTTCCCCCAATTCTCCCTCTCTTCTATCAGCCATCACTTTTTTCTGAGGTTCAAGTTCCCCCATCTTGCCCTCTACTGTAAAAGTTCTTTCATTCCTCCTCTATTCAAGGTAATTCACCCCATTCTGCATTTCCCTTCCCCCTTTTCCTTTTCCCTTCCCCCTTCTCCTAGTGCATTCCTCTTTCTCACCCTTTAAATTTATTTTTTTAAGATATCATCCCATAATATTCAATTTATACTTATACTCTCTATGTATTCCATCTTAAACTAATGATGATTAATTTCTTAGCAGTTACAAGTATAATGTAAACAGTTTACCCTCATTAAATCATGAGGACCCCTTTTGGACAATGGGAGGGCATTAGGAATCGTACAGGCTTAGCACAAAAAAACTCCATAGTCCATTCCTCTCCCAGCTGTTTCACATACAGCAGATGCCTCCGAAAAGGAGGCATATTTTGAGCAGAGATCAGAACCTCTTTATTTTTGCATGAGGTTTTTGTCAGGACAAGTAATTTTATTGGCATAGGGAAATCTCAGTCAGAAAAGTCCTTCAGCAATGCATATTGGCCCCTGCTCTGAGATTTATAGACTTTGAGAGTAGCCTGACACTCTAGTGACTTTCCTGGGCTTACACAACCAGTGTATGTTAGAGGTGAGACTTGAATCCAAGTCCTCCTCACTCGGAAGCTGGTTCTCTATCCAATAAATCAGTCAGCCTTCTTGTTCTTATCTCTAAAACATATAAATATATAAATCAACTCAATTCCTCCTAGAATTGGAATTACAGTTTGCAATCTTCTTTGATTTAAAGAAATCAGGAATTGGAGAGCGAAAAGCCTATGTCATAATCCTACAATTCCATTATGAGCCTCTATTTATTTAGAAGTGGCTTTCTAATGAGAGTTGACATTTCTTGAGGGCTTTAAATTTTCAATGGTAGTGTCCACTCCAGGGATACTTCCCCCCAATTTACACGTATACTCATGGCATTCGGTTCCCCAGAGAATGACGACCACCTCGGGTTCAAAAAATTCTTTAGGATGTCATATTCCTAAAATTACAGTTCATGAAGCCCCCTCTGGTGGATTTCTCTTTAATAGGCAGCCAATAGAAACAGTTCAAAGTAAAGACATTTATTAAGATGTCACAGTAAGAATTGTAGTTACAAAACATGCCTTCACCCCGTAAATATGGGGTGCACACTCTTGCAAATACAGTATCAGCAAGGAGAATGGGGGCAAATTTACTCATAGAGTAAACACATGAGGTCAACTGTATCTGGAAAAAGAATCTGCAGAACATCACAAGGAAAGACTGGGTGAACAGACAACTCTACTGGCTTCAGCTAGAATGATTAACTATCGGACAGTCAATCAGGCAGTGACCACCCCTTGAGCCTGGCTCATTAGCTGAATCACTTATCTCTAATAACTACTTGGAGACCTAGCTTGCATACCCAGAGTAATTTAAATAAAAGTAACACCCCAAATTAGACTTGTGGAAATCTATTTGAATCTACCTCCTGATGCTAGAAGGTTCCCCTAGAAGTAGTCATCAACCCAGACCTCCCTTTGCTACTGGAAAAGTGAACTTACCCCTTCAATAAAAATTGTTTTTGCTGCCATATTGTGATTCTCGCCATTGTGGTACTTCCATGATTGAAACCATGGTCCACTGCTTGCTAAACCAAGGAAATTCAAGAGTTTAAGATGTCTTTCCTCTTCCTTTATTCTTCCTCCATAGCTGGCTGTCTTCTCTGATTCAGGGACACACTCCACAAAGTGTCCCTGACTCAACTATCCATCAGAGCTGCAAGTTTGCTTTTTATAGACCACCAAGAATATAGCCAATCTTTTGTCAGCCAGTAACAAGTTGCCCTTCTAGCTTCATGAAGGTTAACTCCCTTATGATACAGCTCACAAAGTGTAGCTATAATGTAGATATGTCTTTTTACCTCATGTAACATGTGAATACTTTGTTGTCAGGAGCAGCTAAGTGGCTCCGTAGATTGAGAACCAGATTTAGAGATGGGAGGTGCTGGGTTCAAATCTAATCTTGGACACTTCCTAGTTGTGTGACCCTGAGCAAGTCATTTAACCCACCATTTCCTAACCCTTACCACTCTTTGGCCTTTGAACCAATATGCAGTATTGATTTTAAGACAGAAGGTAAGGTTTTTAAAAATACTTTGTAGTCTCCATTACCTTTCCTTTCTGTGATTTCATCATTTAGGTTAGGGAAGAAGAAATTAATTGATCAAGAGTGTCCTGACACATCCCTTCATTTTCATGATCTCATTTGATTCTGACAACAGCCTGAGTTCATTCATGGTATCCTTATTTTACAAATGAGGGGATTGAGTCACAAAGAAATTAAGTGACTTGCATACAACTAGCAAATATCAGATAAAGGGAACTATAAACCATTCTGATTCCAAATCTAGCACTCTGCCTACTTCATCTCTCCTTCTAAGGCCAAGGGGCATAGTCAGAAGCCTGAGGATGAGAACCTCTATCATTTATGTGGCAATGTGTGACTTCACAGTGGTGGGTCCCAAATTCCCACTCCAGCCTGCCTCTTGACTAATACAATGCATAGAGACACAAAGGCTAACTTTGCTTTCTGTATCTGTGAAAGGCTTTATCCATGCCATCTGAAAGCATGATTCATATTTATTATTTATTTGGGGAAAGTCACACATATCTCAGGGCCAAGCTTTGTAAGAAATTGCAGTTGGATCAAAGAATCAAACTACTTGAGAATTCTGTGGTCCCTTGATCAGTAATCACTCAAGTGTAAATGTAATCTAACAGAGGGAGAAAGAAAGAAGATTAACCAGTAATAGCAGATTGATGTGTGGTCAGACTAGGGATGATTTATCTAGGTTGGTTAGTGGAGCTGAACGGCTCTACTGCTATCTGCAAATGGACTTGCCACACTGGCTGGAATTGCATCGTATCCTCAAATGTGTGTGTGCGTGTGTTATACCTTACATGTACATTATATGTGTCTGACACTCTCAAGAGATAAAGACAGACAACTATGTGCATAGCACTGAGGCCTTTACTAAGATGGAGTGACAAGGATTTTGCCCCAAAGTCCTTAAGACAGAGGACACTGGTGGCTTTCAGAAGCAGCCATGAGATACTATCCTGAGGCTTCTTCTCCCATACATAGCCCAGCCTCTTAGCCTCAGATCCAAATGGAAGTTGGTTTCATGTTACTTGCCTTGGGAGAAATTTGTAATTTTCCTCAAAAAGTTTGTGCAAGATGCCCAAATTTCTTATTCATGGCACTATGCCAGGTGACACATATTTAGAAAAAGGAAATGACAAAGTCCTTGTCCCCTAAGAAATCATTAATGAAATGACAGAAAAAAAAACTGACCTACCCATTCAAAGAATTCACCCACTTTTGGAGTTTCAACAATCTTTCCTACATCTCCAGTCTTGATCTTTCTCCTGAGCTCCTGATCAGTTCCAGAACAGCACTACTAGAACTTTTTTACATCTGAAACACAATGCATCCAAAGTTAAATTCATAATTTCCCCTCATTTAGCTTACCAGAGTTCTGGGACTCTAAAAAGTCTCATTTTGTTCCATGAAAGTATACATTTTTTTCCCTAGTTTCCTAGGTGCAGCCCTTTGTTCAGGAGTGTTCAAGTAGATGAGATCTGGAATTCCTGCCAATTCTAAGATTCTATGCTGCTCCAGAACTCACCAAGGCTCCCTATCACTAATGTTGTCTAAAAGTGAAACAGGCTACCTAAGAGGTATGCCCCCCCCATGGGAGTCTCTAAACATATAGTAGATGGCCATTTGTTGGGTATGTTGGGTATGGGTATGTCTCATCATATATCTGTTGAATTAAATGGCCAGTGTGATCCCTTCCAGCTTTAAAAATATGTGATTCTTTGATTATATTACCTAAAGGGGTTGGAGCACCTCCAATGTACTGGATTTCATTCTTTCCTTTATTCATTCCTACAACAAGCATTCGTTGAGACCATGTGGAATTCACAGCCCTGGAACAAAGTAGTGGACCTTCCCTGAACAAAAAAGATGGCAAACTTCCCCTCAAGACTAAAAGGTTTGCAAAATGCCTTCCTCACAATAACCTCATAAACATCAGCATGCCAAGAGCCTGGTGGGTGTGTTGACACAGCCCAACTATGCCATGGGAACACCAATGCACATCAACAAATTCAAATACCACTCCCGCCATTTTGTAAATGATGGGACAAAATCTCCAGCTTCAGTGACTTACTCACAATTACATTGAAAGAAACTGATGCATGATTTGAACTGTATCTTCTGACCTCAAGTCTGACTTGTTACCCACTATACAACTCTGCTTCTCAAAGAACTGATACCTTTCGCTGGCATCTCCATATGTGCACAATAAGACTTGTTATACCCAAAAAACCTGCTCCTTCTAACTTTTCCCTTCCTATCAGTGGTGCCTCTGGGCAACACCATCTTGATGGTATCCTTGATTCATCCTTCTTTCTTGCCTTCTACATCCAATGAGTTGCCACAACCTGTAGATCATGACTCCTCGATTTCTCTCAAATCCATATCTTCTCTCCCCTTTTCCTTGCCCCTGTAGCAATATTAGAACAAGATAGAAGGCAGTGCCCCATCGATGGGAAGAGGGGAAAAAGTTGAGATGCTCCCCAGTACTCCTTTTGGATATAGTTATCATACTATTTAAGCCACAGAGGAAAAAAGTATAAAGCTGGTGCAGATTCTTGACTCACCCAACCTTGATACTATATAGTGATATAGTAGATGAGAGTTAGATTTGGAGTCAGGCAGACCTGGATTCAAATCCCACCTTAGGTACCTAATATCTATGTGACATTAGTCTTCCTTAGCTTCAATTTTTTCCTCTATAAAGAAGGCATAATATTAGTACCTTTCTCACAATTAAATAGGATGATATATGTGGAGGAATTTCCATACCTGAAAGAGTTGTTAGTGTTATTCAGTCACTTCAGTCACTTCCAGCTTTTTGTGACCCCACTTCGATTTTTCTGGGCAGAGATCCTAGAATAGTTTGCCATTTCCTTCTCCAGTTCATTTGACAGATGAGGAAACTGAGGCTAATAGGGTTAAGTGATTTGCCCAGGGTCGCCCAACTAATGTCTGAAGCTAGATTAGAATTTAGGAAATAAGTCTTCCTGACTCCAGGCCCAGTACTCTATCCACTGTGTCACCTATGTTAGCTATTATTATGTAATCACATTTACAGATAGTACTGTTATGAGTTTTGAGTCTCAACTCAGAATTGATTATCTAAATGAAAAACTTGAGGCTTCCTCTCCTCTCTTTAAAGGAATGATGAGGGATACAATCTGGTCAGACTGAGCGCTTTCCCTGATAGGGAGGATATGGGTCTTATAGAAACAGCTAAGATGACCAATTATTTATTAAAATAAAGGATGGATGGATGGAGAGAGAGAGGAGAGATGGGGAGGGAGGGAAGAAAGGAGGGAGGAAGAGAGAAAAAGGGGAGGAGAAAGAAAGGGAAAGAGAGATAGGGAGGGTGAAAGACAGAGAGAGACATGACAAAGACAGAGACAGAAACAGAAATGGAGACAGAGACAGAGAGAGGGAAGGAGAGAAAGGGGGAGAGTGGTAAGGAGAGAGGAAATGAGGGAGGGAAAGAGAGGGAGGGAGGAGAGAGAGACAGAGATGGAGAGAGAGGGAGAGAGAGAAAGAGAGAGAGAGAGAGAGAGAGAGAGAGAGAGAGAGAGAGAGAGAGAGAGTGACAGAAAGAAAGAAGGAGAAGGGGGGGAGGCATTTGTTAAAGTACTTCCTATGAGCCAGGCACTGTTCTAAGAACTGGAAATACAAATACAAGCAAGTAAGTCAGTCCCTATACTCATATTCTAATGATGGAAGATAACACATATAAGGGTGTCTGAAAGTAAATAGAAACAGAAAGAAGTGAGAAAAGTATTAGTTAAAGCAAAAGAGAAGTAAAATATGACAGAAACACTTCGCAAAAAAAAAAGACACTGATGAGGAAAGAAGGACTCCAAAGAAATTATACCAAACTCTACAAACATAGTTTATTCATATGAACAGCTTTCTTTGACATGTTTGTTTCTGATGCAGTTACAAATGGCTAGGGCCTACTTGCCCTAGATTTATACAACTGGAAAGGGAACAATTTCCCTTTGTCTACTTCATAAAATATAATTCCCATCATCAAAATTCAATCTGGGGGCATCTGGGTGGTTCAGTGGACTGAGAGCCAGGTCTAGAGATGAAAGATCCTGGGTTCAATCTGACCTCAGACACTTCCTAGCTATGTGACCCTGAGCAAGTCACTTAACCTCCATTGCCTAGTCCTTACCAATATTGGTTCTAAGACAGAAGGTAAGGGTTAAAAAAGGGGCTTTATGTCATATATGTCATTTGAGCCTGATAACAACCTTGTGAGATAACAATTCCTAATTTTACAAGTGAGGAAACTGAGATTGAGTGAGTGACTTGCCCAAGGGCACACAGCTAGTAGAAGTGTCTGAGATGGGATTTGAATTCTGGTCTTCTAAAATCTAAGTCCAGTCCTATTTCCTCTATCCTTTGACTGCTGCATGATAAATTTTGGGGAGAGATGGGGAGAAAAACCAGAATCAAAATATATAAGATCAAAAGAGTCGCAAGAAAGCTTAGTCAAATTGGGACACGAATACACTGCTGGTGGAGATGTGAATTGGTCCAACCATTCTGGAGAGCAATTTGGAACTATGCCCAAAGGGCTTTAAAAGACTGTCTGGGGGGCAGCTGGGTGGCTCAGTGGATTGAGAGCCAGGCCTAGAGACAGGAGGTCTTAGGTTCAAATCTGGCCTCAGACACTTCCCAACTGTGTGACCCTGGGCAAGTCACTTGACCCCTATTGCCTAGCCCTCACCACTCTTCTGCCTTGGAGCCAATACACAATATTGACTCCAAGATGGAAGGTAAGGGTTTAAGAAAAAAGACTGTCTGCCCTTTAATCCAGCCATAGCACTACTGGGTTTGTACCCCCAAAGAGATAATAAGGAAAAATACTTGTACAAAAATATTCATAGCTGCATTCTTTATGGTGGCCAAAAATTGGAAAATGAGGGGCTGCCCTTCAATTGGGGAATGCCTGAACAAATTGTGGTATATGTTGGTGATGGGATACTATTGTGCTAAAAGGAATAATGAACTGGAGGAATTCCATGAGAACTGGATCCAGGAAGTGATGCAGAATGAAAGGAGCAGAACCAGGACAACATTGTACACAGAGACTGATACACGGTGGTACAATCAAATGTAACAGACTTTTCTACCAGGAGCAATGCAATGATCCAGGACAATCTCAAGGGACAGATGAGAAAGAACACTTTCCACAACCAGAAAAAGAACTGTGGGAGTAGAAATGCAAAAGAAAAACATATACTTGATCACGTGGTTCTATGGGGATGTTTGGGGTTTGGGCATTAAAAGATCACTCTATTGCAAATATTAATAATATGGAAATTGGTTTTGAACAATGATATATGTATAACCCAGTGGAATTGTTTGTCAGCTCAGGGATGGGGGAGGGAATAGGGGTAGGAAAAATCATGAATCATGTGACCATGGAAAAATATTCTAAATAAATAAATTTTAAAAAAGAAAAAAGAAACCTCAGTAAATGTCTAGTCTAATCCATATCTTAAAAAAAAGGTTTTCCCTAACATATCCCAAAAGTAGTCTTCTAGTCTTTGCCCAAAGACCTCCAGTAATGGGATTATCCAGTAACTTCCAAGATGAACCATTCCACCTTTAAATATCATTGATCTTAAGTTTCCCCTTACAGCAAACATGAACCTGCATCTTTTTAACCCATTGCTACTCTTAATTCCATCTGATGCTCAAGAGAATAATGTTAACCCCTCATCGACATGACAACCTAATATTTGGATACCCATCATGTCCTCCTTGTCTATTCTTCCTCAGGCTAAATTTCCCCAGTTCCTTAAACAGTCTTCATAGGACTGATCAGTCCATCAAGAATAATTTCTCAAGTGCCTACTACTAGGCACTATGCTAGGGGCTAAGAATACAAAAACAAAAAAAAAATTAGCAGTTCCTGCTCTCAACCAGTTTATAGTCCACCAGGGTTTGATAGATAACATATATATTAGCTATATACAGTATGAATATAAAATAAACATAAAATAGTTAAATGTAAGTTAGTTTGAGAGGAAGTGCTATGTCAGTTGGGAATATCAGAAAGGAGTTCACGTAGAAGGTCTTGCCTGAGATGCATCATGAAGGAAATGAGGAATTCTCCAAGGTTAAGATGAGGGGGGAGTACCTTGTAGGCACAAAAAGAGGGCAATATAAAGATTTGATTGGATATTTGCCTGAGGGGGAGTGAAGAATCAAAGTCAATGTTGAGGTTACTAACTTTGGTGACTGAAAGGATGGTGATAACCTTGACAAAAATAGGCAAGTTTTGTAGCTCAGATTGACAGAATATATTTCCTCAGAGAAAGCTAAAATACATCTTTGTCATTCCCACCTAGAGTGATTAAAGGCTCACCTTTTAGTTACTGCTTTACTCATGGAAAAAAAAGTCCCTGGCTGAGACTTGTCTCAACTATTCTTTCCTGAGAGACCCTAGGAACATGATGGATTGCCCACTTTTGAGAATGTGATGGGCCAAATTTCAAGGTAAACATAATTATCATCCAGAACACATCCTTTAACTACAATCTGTCAGGGTTCCATCTCTCTTCTATTCTCCCTCTATATTACTTCACTTGGTGATCATGTGTCTCACTAGCTTCCTCCCTGGGGAGGGTCTACCCTGGGTCTTTCTTGCATACGAGTGAGTTTCTGGGGCTCCCACACTGGTCCTACACAGAACTGTCTTATCTGCATCCATGGAGGGGAATGGCTCTTAGTAGGCTTCCTGAGGGAAAGCATTTGTCTGCTTGTGTACTTAAAGCCAATAAGCCTTCAATTACCTTCAATGGAGCCAACTGGCCCAGCTAACCAGGGCTGAAACTTCCATTATAGACTAGTGTCTGCAACATCAATTGTTGAGAATGAAAACATGAATAGCTGGGAAGGATGACTCTTGAGACAAGGCTGAGAATTATGTACTATTCTATTTTAGGCAGCAATGATGGGGTACGGAGAGCACAGGATTTAAAATCAAAAGACAGAATTTTACAGCCTTGTTCTGACATTTACTTGGTGACACTAAGCAAATTCCTTCCCCTTTCTGAATCTGAATCTCTACTTCTGTAAGGCGAGAGGAAGGGATGAGCTCCTCGTTAAAGTCTTTTCCAGCTTAAAGTTGACCAACCTGTTGTCTGTACAAGAATAGCTGGAAAGAGAAATCTAAGATCTGCCCTTTGACACTGCTAAGATGTTAGAGCATCATCTGGGGATCATTCTAAGGGAAATGTACTGCCAGATTTAAGTGGTGGCACACACCTGCAGTTCCCTGCTGCTGGGGAAGCAGAAGCTGGTGAATGCCTTGAGTTTGAGAGTTCTGACCTACAGGAGGGGGTCATGCATTAAAGCTATACATGGGTCAACATTAATATAGTGAGCCCTCTGCAGTGAAGGACCACCAACTGCCTAAGAATGCATGAGCTGTCCAAGGTTGAAAAAACAGAGATGAAAATTATTGGGCCAATCTACAAATCAACAGCAGGACTGACCCAAGAATGGTTATGGTCCTTTTTAGCCTCAACAAGACAGGCAGATCCAGTGTCAAAAGAACTTACCTCTGAAAGCAAAGGGGATCTAAATGGAGCCCAAAGGACCCTGGATGAGTTATTGTATGTCTTCAAAAGTAACAAAACCATCTTTAAATATAAACACATAAAGAAATTGATTTTATCAATATCTATCAGAACTAGAACTCCCTTTACTAATGCAAATTGTAAGTCTTCTATGAATTCAATATTTATTATTCATAGATCTAGAGATTAAATGGTCATTTAGTGCAGCACTCTCATTTATAGAGGAAGAAACTGGAGCCTACAGAAACTAGGTGGCTTGGCCAAGGTCACACAGATAGTAAGTAGCAAGCTAGGATTCAAACCTAGATTCTCTGACTCAGTATCCCTCCTGAACCCCAAGAAGTTATTTGAAGCCCATAGAGGTTAAATCAGAAACCAGCTCTATAATAACTAATTTGAATTCAGTTCTTCCTAACTCAAAGCCCGGTACAATATACGCTAGACTATGCTATCTCTTATTACCTTTTAAAATCTTTTAACATAGATTTCCTGGGCTCTACCACATCTAACTCTATTTCCCTCATATTTTCCTTATTTCCTCATAAATAACAATATTCTCTCATACTTCCTTTATTTTCTTGCAAATAATAATAAATTATATTATAAAGATATGATAATATATAATCAATCATACCACATTCCCTCATATTTCCTTTATAAATATTATAAAACATAGTTTTTACTCATTCTGATTGATAATAGTTAGCATTCATATAATGCTTTAAGATTTTAAAAGTTTTACAAATATTTTCTCATTTGATACTCATAACCTGAGAATTGTGATTCCCATTTTATAGATGAGGAAACTGAGGCAGTTGTCAATTAACTCATTTACCCAGGGTCACACAGCTAAGAAGTGTCTAAAGCTGGATTTGAACCCAAGTGGTTCTGACACCAGGTCTAGTTCTCTGTCTGCTAACCCACCTTGTTGCCTTCTAGTTTGCTAAATCAATTAGTCTGAATCAGTAAGACTTTCACACACTAATAAATATTTACACAAAATTTTGTTTATTAATGGCTATAATCAAGGTAGTCATTTCTTTAAATAAGTAAACAGTTAGCTTTGGGAATAAGAATGTGAACAGAAACCCAGCTGATTTGCACATTTCATAGTAATATTATGTATATGGACATTGCACCACTAAAAAGCAGGTGTCTGCTACAAACACAGTAGGAAAGAATAATTAACAACTTCACAAAAGGTTCTAATTATATTGTGATGGTAAAGCATAATCATTTATTTACCTAAAACCCTAATTCTCAATTATAAGGGTGGTATGTATGTGAAAATGTTCATAGAATCTAAGACCTTGAGAGGAAAGAGAATGAGTTCAGTTCTGGACATTCTGAGTTTAAGAGTTGGACATTCAATTCTAGATGTCTAATAGGCAGTTGGAAATGAGAGACTGGATGTCAACAAAGAAATTAGGGCTGGATAAGTAGACTCAAAAATCATCAGCAGAGAGATGGTACCCTGATCCATAGGAGCTGATGAAACCATCATGTGAAGTAGTTTAGGGGGAGAAGAGAAGAGAAGAGAGACACCCATGGTTTGCAGATGTGACCCAGATGAAGATCCAGGAAAAGAGACTTAGAAGGATGATCAGACAGGTAGGAGAACCAGGAAAGTGGCATCCCAAAAACCTAGAGAAAAAAGACTGTCGAGGAGGAGTCATCAACAGTGCCAAAGGCTGCGGAAAGGTGGAGAATGACAATTGAGAAAAAGTCCTTGGGTGTGGCAATTTGAATTTGAATATTCATCTGAATATTGGTGTCAGAAGCCAGACCAAATGATAAGAAGTAGAAGCATTTGTTATAAATAAGTTTTCTCAAAAAAATTTATCACAAAAAGCAGGAGAGAAATAGAACAATAGCAGAAATAGTTGGGTCAAGGGAAGGTTTGGGTTTTTTTGAGAATGAGAACAGGCAGTAGGGAATGAACCAGTAGACTGGGAAAGAAAGAAGATAAGAGAGAGAGAGAGAGAGAGAGAGAGAGAGAGAGAGAGAGAGAGAGAGAGAGAGAGAGAGAGAGAGAGAGAGAGAGAGAGTGGGATTGATGAGAGTGGGGGCAAGTCAATGAAGGAAAGGGAATGGAATGTGTTCACTTGTGCTGGTGATGGGGTTGGCTTTGGCAAGGAGAATGAAGACCATATCTTCATGTGAGATAGGAGTGAAGGAGACAGTGGCAGCAGGCATCGGAGAGGTGTGCTAGGTTCTTTGGTAACAGATATCTGGACTTTGATCTGGTGATAGAGTGAGTCTCAAAGAAATGAGACTACCTAGTGGTGGTAGGAGGAAGAGAACCTGGAAGTGATAGTGGAGAGCAAGAATGTATCCAATTCCCCCACTTTGACCAATGCATTAGAGGAATGAGATTCTATAGAACACACTGAAATAATTGATCATAAATCCTTCCATAGTTAAAAAGAAAAAACAGAGCTTAAGGAATTGGTTTGAAGTTACAGATCATAACCTAAGAAAAGATATTTTAGGGGATTTTTTAAACCCCTCAGAATCAATTTAAACCCCTTAGAATCAATGTTATGTATTGGTTCCAAGGTAGATGTATAGTAAGGGCGAGGCAATGGGGGTTAAGTGACTTACCCAGGGTCACATAGCTAGGAAATGTCTGAGGTCATATTTGAACCTAGGACCTCTAGGCCTGGCTCACAAACAACTGAGCTACCCAGCTGCCTCAAGGGATTTTTTAATTATGGGCAGTACATGTTATATGATGTCAGGAGAATGATGGGAAGGTGCCTCTCCAGAACACCAGAGTGCAAATTTACAAGTAGGCATAGACAAGATTCAAAGAATGGGCAGAAGTAAGAGTTACAACCTGCCTCAATGGATGGAGTACCCACATTAATAAAATCATACATCCTTGGGATTAAAGCGATGTGGGCTGACAGTAGGCAGTAAGGGGCAGTAATAGGACTGGGATTCTCATACTCTGAAATCTTGCATTTCTCACTAGTTAGCATTGGTTAAACATCAAATATAAAATCTGTAGTTTCAGCATTAGTCAAGCATGAATTGTAGATTGTTCAATTAACCACTCTATGTACTAAATCTGTACCATTCTATAATAAGCATCAGCTTTGTGTTCTTAGAAATAATTACCTATAGTGGTCCTCCAATGTACTGCATCCCTGCATCCCCTCCCCATGTTCCCACTCTGAAAAGGCAACAAGAGCTCCCATGTTGGCAAATAATGACAAGGTAAACAATGAAGGAACATGGAACCTGCACACTGGGGACTCTGGCATTCCAGAAAAATCCCCCAATCTTGTAGATGCTCCTTGTTCTTTATGGCAACAAACCCCCAAATATACCTCCACCTGAGTTTGGAAAGAGAGTTGTTAAGCTACTAGACCCCAATAAATATGCTAACCCTGATTCACAGGGTGTGGTAGCTCCACTCCTTAAAGGAAGCTGCCACCCTATAGTGGAGCTGCTATTCCATGCTATCAAGCCCCAAAGAGGCTACTCTACTAGCCCCTGGGCTCATCCATTGGCCCTAAGACTACCTGATTAACCCCAAGATTATTCCACCAGCTATTGGGCTATTGTACCACCAAAACTTACCACTACTTTAAATAAAATTATTTTCTTACTTCTGGATTGAACAGAGTTGAGTCTCCCATTCTTGGGGCAAGACCCTGCTACAAACTTGGGTGTGTTTCTCCCACATCAAAGGTATGTGCTACATGAACTTTCCTCTCCAAATGGTGATATCTGAGACAACCTATTACAGTAAATGATGAAGTCAGGAAGTTCTCAGTTGATACTTTTTCAAGACAACCAGGAAACAGCATGTCCAAACAATTCCTCCAACATATCCACACACACCCAGTGCCTGCCTAGTATAGTACCTACAACACCTGTTTGGAACAAAGCCCAGTAATGCCAGAAGAAGGTCAAGGAACAAAGATGGAGGTGTTTCTGGTCACTTACTGGAAATCCTGGTCAAAAAGATCTGCTACAATGTAATGTAACTCTGGTTCCTAAACATTTTTATTATTTTTAATTTTTAAAAGCATAAAGAATGCCATTGGGTGCCAGACAGATATTTGCAGCAAGGGGGAAAGCATGGAAGAAGGTCTTATCACCTTGCACCTGAGGTCACATACTGTGGTGCAAAGAGCTCCATATCGGGAATTAGGAGACTTAGGTTTGAATCTTTAGGACCCCTAGCAATGACACCATGAGCAAGTCACTTTATTTCTGTATGCCTCAGTTTCCTCACCTGTAAAATGAGGACAAAAAGAGTTATACTACCTATCTCAAAGAGTACTGGTATGGAAGCTACTTGGTAAATACTTAAAGTATTGTATAAATTTAAGATATTATTGAGAGGCCACATAGCAAAATAAACAGAGATACTACAGAAATTATAAAGAGCAAGCTCAGTTCCAAAGAAGAGCTATAAGAAGAAACTCCTTTTGGAAGGTACATTGGTATAGAAAAATACATATGATTTCCAGGGATTTTCATGTATTAATTTGTTTAATTAAACTTTGACTTCTCTTCCTCTTTTTAAAAAAATATGTTTTATTTTAAATGATGGCTTTTGGGGAGGTGGAGAGGGAGGGATACAGAAGGGTTAAGAACAAAAACAATCACTAAAAATAATACTCTTTTCAAAAAACATTGTAGAATGGCAAATTTAGATTCAAGGTCAAAAAACCTTCCTAAAAATTATGCCTTGCGAGTCACTGGTTTCCATCTCATTGACGGTCTTTAAGCAGAGGCTAAATGATTATTTGTTGGCTATATTATAGTGAGGGCTTCTTTGAGGCAAGAGATGGAATAGACAGCCCCTGAGGTCCTAGGACTTCAGGAATACTGTGAAGAAGATAATAATCCAGATGCCTCCATTCAGAAGAAACCTAAGATACAAATAAGAGGAATATTGAAAGGCAGAGACAGAGACAGAGGGAGTTAGGGGGAGATGAGAGAGAGAGAAAGGGGAAGAAGGGAGAGAGAGAGAGAGAAAGAGAGAGAGAGAGAGAGAGAGAGAGAGAGAGAGAGAGAGAGAGAGAGAGAGAGAGAGAGAGAGAGAGAGATTCCTGAACTATTTTTCATTGTGCACAAATCTTGGCAATCAATAAGCATACATTTCCTAGAAACTCAAAACTAGAAAAGTCTTTAGGAGGTGAAAAGAGAAGACACCATTCTCATTTAGCCTGCATCCCATGGAATGAGTTGCCTGTCTACATTTCAGCTGTAAGCAGTGGTTGCTGTGTTCTCCCAATACTGGCCCTGCATCACCATGACAACATGAACATATAATTATATATATACACTGGAAGCAAAACTAATGACAGAAATACAAAGCATGCAAGGAGGTTGGGGTTTTTTTCCTTTCTCTTTCTTTTTTTCCTTTTTTTTCCCTTAGCTCTATTCTATAAAGAGAAACAGAACTGGATTTTTTAAAATGTTTTACACAAAAGGAGCCCATGTTTACGAAAATAGTCAATTAAATAGATTTAAATGTAACATAACTTAAACACTGTGGCCATTTCTATCACACAGCCCTCAATAGCACACTCAGGAGCATTCACACAAACTCCAAACAGCAATAAAGCCTTTCTAAGCTGCCTGTAATTGGAGGCACAATTTCTATAATTACAAGTATTTGACAACTTTTTTATCATTTCTCAATGATTATGAATATCTGTGAGTCTGGGAGATTATACTGTACAGCTCATTTATCCAACAACCTGCCCATGAAAACAGGCTACTATTACTCTGTTTTGGTTATTAGTTTTCATTGTACCATTCTTGAAAAAAGCCAAGACCCCAAACACTGGAGGAGGATGGTTATTCAGTCGATGCCAACATGTAGGGAAGTCTTGAATGCAATGCCTTAGGGATTTGTCCTTATCTTATTGTTGCCAATGATCTGGAAGGACAGAAAAGCAGAGGAGACCCAAGTACCAATTCTACATCTGACACCTACTGGCTCTGTGACTTTGGACATCCTTAACTTATCAGGTCCCTAAGCATCTGTCAATATCTAAGCTTTAGAAAAAGTGACAATATTCATTGGTAGAGAGAGTTCCCTATATCAATGAAATCACTGGTCTAGAACCTATTCTCAGAAGAAGGTATGGAACACTGACTTATTCAATTTGTCAACAATACAAATCTGGAATAGCAAAATTTGGATCCAAAAGGACCTCATCATTAGAAAACAGGCTAAATTTAAGAAAATTGGTAGATAGAAAGATCACATGAAGCTTCAATAAGAATGCAATATCAAAGATTAGAAAAATGTCTATCTTGTTGTACTGTGTCCTGGAATATTGTGTCCCTTTCTAAGTGCCACATTCTTGGGAAGACATTGAAATGCTGGAGAACTTCCAGAAGAGTATAAATGAAAGGGTAAAGGACCTGGGGTTTATGTCACATGATATCAGGGTACAGATGCCAAGGATAGACCTTCAGGGTTCTCTGGTCACTTCCAATGACATAATGGGTATAGGTTTGATGAGATAATAAAATAGTGCCCTTATTGGCTGGTTGGTCCTACAATATCAAGGAGCACTTGCCGATAGGTAATAAATATATATTAAGCATCTACTCTAACCTAGGTGTTCTATTATTTTTGTGGGAGAAGATGGGTCCTTAAGCCAGGAAGAACCACCCACTCAGTAGAATTTAAAGAGGACAACTTTTGCTCTCACTCTTTTCTTCTCTCTCTGGTAATTCCCATGAGGAGAAGTAGAAGGGCTCCTTTCCCACCCTCCATCTGCACTCCCAACCCTTAGGATGGTTGTTCAAATATGACGACTAGAACATGTGCTCATGTAGATGAACCTGAGCCCTGGACAAGCTTCTGCTCTATGTTTCTCTCCTTAAGCATGAATGACCAAACAGCACTCCAAGGACAGAAGTTTCTAGTCTAAGAGGCAATGGAATGAGTTTGGGAGATCAGAAGTTCCTGATTATTTGGTGCTGAATGCACTACAGGTGATTCTTATAACTAATATAATGTTTTTCTGAAAAAAAATGTGTTTTAAATATTGTGTGTGTGCGGAGGAAATAAATAGCTATCCTATACCTAATCTACATTTTACCTTGTGTACCCTTCTACTTCCTTTTAGATGTAAAACCTTAGATGTGAGCCATACCTAAACTTTTAATGATTTTCCTTGAGACCCTGAGTTTGAGTGTATAAAGAGTCAAAGAGAACAAGAAAGAGCTTCTGTTTGAGGGCAGCTTCTTCCTGGATTGAATCTAGTCCCTGTGTCCTAACTCATAACAAACATAGTAAGAAAGGCCAAAGGTCCCAGCTTCCTTGGGTCCATTGGATCTGTTGTTCCATATTTATCACAAAAAGAGATGGCAAAGACCTTAGAACTTATCTCATTCAACCATCTCATTTTACAGACTAAGAATTATGACCTAGAGAGGAAAAGTGACTTGCAAGAACTGGACTTTGAAGTCTTATTCTTCAATTCCCAAGCCATCACTCCTCCTACCCCACCACATCTTCCCTCAAAAGGTATGACTCTCTCAAACTGCTGAATATCCATGATTCAGGTTGCTCAAAAGACTGATGAGAAGGTTGAGTCACTTTGATCCACATTCCCTTAACTCCATGTACATGTAGGAGGAAACAACGAAATCACCATTACTGACCCAGCAATTGGTTTGGACCCAAAATCTCCACCATGTCTGTATTTCAGAGCAGCAGTAGGGATCAGAGGGAAAGCAGTGACCAAGGAAAGGTCCCCTAAGATGAGACAGTGAGATGTAGTGGAAAGAACTATCATTGGGAGTTAGGACACCTCAGTTCAAATCTCAATTCTTTAACTTATTAATTATGTGATGCTGGGCTTTGGTTTCCTCATCTATAAAACAATGGAATTAGATTAGAGGGATTCTGAGGTCCTTCTCAGTTCTCACCACATGCTCTTATGGGTACTATATTTACTTAAGCAGGTGGATTAGGGCAAAGTTGCATCTTATTCACCATGCCCATTTCACTTCCTCTATGGTAACTCTTCATTGGTATGAGGAGGGGAATGAAACCTTTTAACTTTGGAAAAATAGGCAGAGAAACACCAGGGCCAAGATAAGGTCCAGAGCAAATACAACTGACTGTCCTCAAAGTATAATGGGCTGCCATGGGGGCCTCCCTGCTTGACACTTTTAAGCTGGAACAGGATGACCACTTTGAGAGAAACATTATGGACAAATCTTTCTTGCTCAAGTAAAGGCTGTTCATCATGGTCTTTGAGATTCCTCCCAACTCGAAGATTCGGAGATTTTCTCACCACACTCACATAACCCTTTTCCCTTTTTTCTCCATTGTTTTAGAGAAGGCAAGGTTGCAAACCTGGAAGCCAGGAGATCTGGGTTCTTTCTCCATCTCAGTCAGTCACTCACTATTGAACTGAATTCAACAAGCACGATGCTAGGTGCTAGACAAAGGGAGAAAAATATATTTGATTTTCTTCATATGAAGAACTCTCTTGGGATGAAAAAACTCCCTTTTCTATGCAGGTCAGCACCTATTTGAGGACTGGAAAGTTAAATGATTTGCCATGTGTCATACAGTCTATATTAGAGGTACAACTTGAACTCTGTATTTCCTGGTTTGAGCTCAACTCTGCTACTTTTCGTGGCAAGGGACATACAAAGACAAAAATAAAGCAGTACCTATCCTCAAGGAGCTTACATTCTTCTAGGGGGAGGTAACATCTATATATGTAAAGTAAATATAAAGTCATATGAATTTTCCCCCTTAAGCCATAAAATCTTTGAAAGGAAGAATAATGTCATTTGCAAACTTTAAAATGTTATATACAAATATGAGTTACTATAATAACCCTGGGAAGAGGAAGGGTAAATTTAATCAGATCTTCAAAGTGAACAATAATATGGCAAAAATGTTCATTGCAAAAAAAATTGTATTTCATTTATAAGTTGCATCTCATTTGTATATATTTATTGCTAAATACCTTACAAATATTACTTCATTTTATTCTCATAACAACAATGTATGGTAGGTGCTATTATCATCCCTATTTTACAGTTCTGTGAATTTATTTTTCATGTACTATATTCATTTTTACATCAGGACTCTGGATTAGAAAGGCCCAAATCAATTCCTGTATATTAGAGAGAACTGATGTACCAGGGTTTTGAGTTACAAGCACTATCTATCCAGTCTACATATTTTTACATTTCCTTTGTTCTTTAGAAATCCCAAGGAATATGTTCCTTTCACAAAATCTGGCTAGCCAGAATATTTTACAATGGTTCTTTTCCTATCTACATGACAAACATCACCTGTCAGTTTGGGGAAGTGCAAAGAGTTTGACAAACCACCTCCTAATTAGCTATTTACCAATTAGAGGTATCTTGGGGTGTTCAAGGAAAGGGTTGAATAATGAGCTGCCAAAACTCTATAGAACTACCTAAGGAGCATTTGAGGTCTTTGGTCATTCAAGAAGACCTCTGAACTATTACTTTATTCCTTATAATGCTAGCTTAATCAATAAACTGACATTCTTACCCAAAATTAGTCTCTCAAAATAATTTTAATTATAACACAATTGAGGAAACTGAAGCAGACAGGAGTTAAGTGACCAGCTAGTAAGTATCTGAGACCAGATCTGAACTCAGGAAGATGAGTTTTCCTGACTCCAGTCCCAAGATTCTATCCACTGTACTACTTAGCTGACTTTAAATCAGTCTTCTTGACTATAAATTGTACAGTCCGAGAAAATCCCCCAGGAATGGAGACACAGAGACAATGCATGTAAGCAAAGGATCACCTTTAATAAATCTAATACGTTAGGGCTGCCCCAAAAACAGGAGCCGCACTGGCTTGGCTAGAGGAATACCTTTTATAGTATAGGGGGCTAGCATGAATTGTTGAACAATAGGATGTCATGATTTGGCAGTTGCAGTTAGCTGAGGGGTTCACAATACAGGGAGTGTCTACTTAGCTGCTGGAATGGTCATGCTGACTTGGGCAAGAGTTTACCCCTGATCCCCCAGAGGAAGGTCGTTTTGACCTCCTTCAAAATCTAGGATTCATTCATTATTCTTAGTTACCTCCAAGAAATATAGAACAAGCCAAGAGACATCACAAAGTCATGCATGATCAAATACTCAATAAGATGATAGCCAATCAATACTCAGAGTCTAGAATTTTTTAAAATTTTTGCTGTTATGTTGACCCTGTGTTTTCATTGGTTGATGGCACTCCCAGTGCCACATCCTTAAATCTATGCAAATTAGCACCTGTTCCCAAAAGTATCAATCAATCATCCATACTGACATTGGTCCAGGGTCACACCCATATATTAATCTAGTATTTCATCTCACTTTAACATGCTGCCTCATAAAATGAAGATGACAACATAGAAGAAACTGAGATTCCCAACTTCTTCTATTTTTTTGCTTGGCTTGATTAACTATTAAGTTACTGAGCATAGTCCAAAAATAGAAAACATGACATTTTTCACTACAACACACCCATCTTGCCCTTTCTGAAGAAACAATGCTAGATGCAGAAAGTCACCTTTTCTAATTTTTTTTTTATTTTAGCATCCTCTATTCCGACTTTTCTTAGTACAAAAGAACAAATCTGTTCCACTCCAACACCTTGAAAAACCACAGATACTGCAGTCACTAATATGGACACAGCCAATGGATACACCATAAGGTATTCTTCCTCAAAGCTTTCAGCTTGAAATAAATAGGGAAACAGCAGAAATGTAGACCTCTTGTTGACTTGGGGAGAGATGTGTTAGCAAATGAACCTCATCATCTTCAAGTCAAAAAGAACTATCAGTATGTGTTTACATGTCTCCTTCCATAAACAAATCTTATAGGGCAAAATATCAGGTTTCAAAGAAAAGTCTAAAAAGTTAAAAAGACAAAAAAATCACTTTGGTCTTGCACTATGCTTCTTGATTGCCTCAAAGTCATTCAACACTTACATATTTTGTTGGTCAGTGATTTGGCTTTGATTTCATTTTCTTTTTTTCCATTTGCTGGTTTATGACATTAACATTTTGAGCAATTTTAAAGGTATGCATTTCATCTCCATAACTAAATGGTAAAGTCTTATCTAAACACGCCCTGATTCTATGTTTCTTTTCTATCTCATATTGATACCTCCCCATTTCAGACTACAATGCTCAGCGTAGCAGACACTCAAATGCTTGCTGATTTGGCCTCAAAAAATATATAAAAGAGAAGTTTCTGTTAAATTAATTATAAACATATAAATTCCCCAAATGATTAACTTTTGCCAGTGCTATATAGCCTGAACCTTCTTCAAATATAGACCTGAAAAGTCTACTCAATTTCAGCTTTGAGTCAATATCTATTCAAAACCACAGCTCAAGAACCCTAATCCAATGATTTTTTTATTTTCAGACCAAACCAGGAGAGAAATGAATTTCAAGAAAAAGTATCCAATAAAATGGGACAGCAAGAGAACTTAACACCCACAGAGAGCCATCCTTGGTAGGAAAAAAAACACATTTAACCTGAATAACTCTTACTCCTGGGGCTGCATTCAAGCTGGAACACCGTTGTGCCTCAGAATCTGCCATTTGCTGTTTTACCCACAGAGCTGCTGATAACATACTGTTATTAGCTGGTTCTTTGAGGAGCTACTACTGACCACTGCTGATTCTTCTGTACAGGAGCAGTTGGAATTCTTTGAGGAGGTACTCCATAGTTTCAGTACTATTGTAGCTCTTCTATGAGTCAGACACATAGCTACATACAGCCAGTCATTTAGAGTCCTTTGAGTCAAGTTTGTTGGGGATGTGCAGAAGAGGGGTTTAAATTTCCTTTGTTTTCCTTTACCCTCAGGGTTAGCCTGACATTTGGAGTGGGGTTATTAAATTCCTTTCATCTCTCATCATGATCCTAAGAGCTAGCATAGTTTGGCATAATTTCATTTAGTAAGATTCTTAGATTCATGGTGGAATTGGTGACTATTATCCAGCATTCCCAAAGATGTACCTATATCACTGCTTCCTCTACACTTTAAGACTCATAAGGGGGCAGCGAGGTGGCTCAGTGGATTCTGAGCCATGCCTAGATATGGAAGGTTCTGAGTTCAAATCTGATCTCAGATACCTAACCATGTGACCCTGGGCAAGTCAAGTTACTTAACTCCCATTGCCTAACTCTTACCTCTCTTCTACCTTGAAACCAATTCACAGTATTGATTCTAAAATGGAAGGTGAGGAGGGACATGAACAGGCAGTTCTCAGCCAAAGAAATCAAAACTATTAATAAGCACATGAAAAAGTGTTCTACATCTTTTATAATCAGAGAGATGCAAATCAAAACAACTCTGAGGTATCACCTCACACCTAGCAGATTGGTCAACATGACAGCTATGGAAAGTAATGAATGCTGGAGGGGATGTGGCAAAGTAGGGACATTAATTCATTGCTGGTGGAGTTGTGAATTGATCCAACCATTCTGGAGGACAATTTGGAACTATGCCCAAAGGGAGATAAAAGACTGTCTGCCCTTTGATCCAGCCATAGCACTGCTAGGTTTGTACCCCAAAGAGACAATAAGGAAAAAGACTTGTACAAGAATATTCATAGCTGCACTCTTTGTGGTGGCCAAAAATTGGAAAACGAGGGGATGCCCTTCAATTGGGGAATGAATGAACAAACTGTGGTATATGTTGGTGATGGAATACTATTGTGCTAAAAGGAATAATAAAGTGCAGGAATTCCATGGAGACTGGAACAACCTCCAGGAAGTGATGCAGAGTGAGAGGAGCAGAACCAGGAGAACATTGTACACAGAGACTGATACACTGCGGTACAATCGAAGGAGATGGACTTCTCCATTAGTGTCAATGCAATGTCCCTGAACAATCTGCAAGGATCTAAAAAACACTATCCACAAGCAGAGGATAAACTGTGGGAGTAAAAACACTGATGAAAAGCAACTGCTTGACTACAGGGATTGAGGGGATATGACTGAGGAGAGACTCTAAATGAACACTCTAGTGCAAATACCAACAGCATGGAAATGGGTTCAAATCAAGAACACATGTGATACCTAGTGGAATTGTACGTCGGCTATGGAAGAGGTGGGGGTGCGGGGAGGAAAAGAAAATGATCTTTATTTCCAATGAATAATGTTTAGAAATGACCAAATAAAATAATGTTTAAAAAAAAACTTGGGAAAAAATAAATAAATAAATGAAATGGAAGGTGAGGTTAAAAAAAGACTCATAACATCAAGCTGCAAGGTATAATCTAACAATTTTTCTGTCTGATTTTGGGAATACTCAAGAATTCATGCTCTCCCATAGATATACTGTAAAAGATAATTGCATGCCTCTTTATAAAGGAGTTCTTTAGAAAGCCCTATTTTGAGACCAGTCTGAGCCAAACATCCCAAGTCAATTACCCTGAATAGCTTGGAATCCCTTCTCCCATCCAGTTGTGCCTATACCATTACAGAGGACCAACTTGTTATACCATTTCATATACTAGAAAGAACAGAGGAGAATGTGATCTTTCCCATGTGACCAACACAGAAGTATAAAGAAGGCTGTCAAAAATCTTCAGAAAAGGGGGCAGCTGGGTAGCTCAGTGGATTGAGAGCCAGTCCTAGAGATGGGAGGTCCTAGGTTCAAATCTGGCCTCAGACACTTCCCAACTGTGTGACCCTGGGCAAGTCACTTGACCCCCATTGCCTAGCCCTTACCACTCTTCTGCCTTGGAGCCAATACACAGTATTGGCTCCAGTATTGGCTCCAAGACGGAAGGTAAGGGTTTTAAAAAAAAATCTTCAGAAAGATAGTAAGTCAATAAAAGCCATCACCAAATCAAATAAAAATCAATATTAACAGAGAGAGGAAAGAGTATAGGATTTATAGTGAAGGGATCTAGACTCAAATCCTTGATCGGACACTAATTATCTGTATGATGTTGAGCAAATCATTTAATCTCTCACACGTAGGCTTCCTGATCAGTAAAATAGCAAAATAGGAAATCTAAATGATCTCCTAAATCCTTTCTAGCATAATCTGTAATACCAAGATCCTATTTACTCTTAAAATAGTGTTTAACAACTTCAGGAGGTTTGTGCTATGACATAAATCTGCAATTATTATTTCATTCATTCCTTTAAATTCCCATTCCCATTCCCAAAGCACTGAGAAAGATTCAAATTCAAAGACTAAAATAGAGTCTCTCCTCTTATAAAGAAAAAGAAGTATCAGCTATGTGCCAAGCACTATGCTAAGTGAGAGGATACAAAAACAAAAGGTCTACAGTCCCTGCCTCAAAGGCTGGTGCCTTGCCTTCCTCAGAGGAGTAGTCTGGAGGATAACCAAAATCTCAAGTTTAATCCAAGGGGCAGCCAATTGACAGATCCTTTAGAGAAGTAATATATAGTTCTGATCTGATTATGGTATCCAAAGCAAGAGATGAAAAGCATGGTGGACTGAGGGGAGAGGAGTAGGGAAAAGGGCTACCAACTGTAAAATATCTGGGTTAGGTGAATGGATGCTTTATGAAGCTGTCTGGTCTGGCACTGGCCAACTGGAATGAGCTAGGTGAGTGTTCACTTGCTCAGCAACCAAGACAGCTCAATCCCAAGGTAGGAGTTCCAAATTAAGTAGATTAACTTCCCAAGGTCTCTGGAGTTCTGGTTTGGATGGTGCTGATCTGAGTAGGGGGAAGTAGGGCAACAGCAGAGTTTGTTATCAAGATGGTTGAGGTAGATGGATGGTTGAGTTGTGAAGCATGGTGGTCACAGTCTAGTGATATTAATGTCCTGAGATGGTGGAAAGAGAGAGAAGCACTTAACAGAGATTCAATACTAAGTGAACTTAAGCATATATGATTCTTACAAATTGAGTACTGTAAAAGAGAATTCTGTGTTCTTTTTGAGTTTATACTTGTGAAAAGGAATCTTTTAATCTCTTTGCCTATTTGGAGCTAACACTTTGGTTAGCAGTAAGACAGGATTACTCTCCCTTGTCTACCTTTTGATTGAATGACAAAAGCTTGAACTAGGTGGAGGAGCTCACAAACCACTTAGAGAATTCGCACCCTCAGAAACTCAATCAGACAGGAATCTGTGAACATTTTTGATGAGTATTCACCCCTCCAGAAGGTGAGAACTGGTTCCCACAAACACTGCCCCCTGGTGCTAGACAGTTTGACAGTGCTAGACAGTTTGACACTGTCTAGATAGTGCTAGACAATTTGGAAGCTATGGTTGGCCCCTTTGAAGAGGGGCAGGGACAAGAATCCACTATAAAAGGCCCTGAATTTCTGGGGCTAAAAAAGTCAACTCCAAGAAGGAGGTGGGCTTCAGGAAGAAGGTCAGCTCAAGGAAGAAAGTAGCCCTCAGGTGTCACCTTCAGCTCAAGTCATCACCTTGATCTGCCTCTTGGAAGGAACTTGAGTGAGTGGATAGCTGGTTTTCTCTGCCTGTTTTCTGGAGAGAGCTTAATTCCATTTGAAGGTTAATAAGTCCTGGCTGAGTCAAGCACCAGAGCAATATTTAGTTGAATAGGCTAAATATCTTCTCTAGTTTTTGTATTTCTCTACTTTCAATCTTTCTACCTCTTTTGTAAATAAAAACTATTAAAAGTCATTTCAACTTTGAGCAATAATACTTTAAAACAGTGACCACCATCATTATTTATAATTTTCATATTTTAGTCAAACCATTAATATTTAACCCTTATAGTACTGTGGGCATTTATTCAGCAATGAAACTCTCAACTATAACTTCCTCTCTTGGAAGTGTTTTCTAGAGAACCACAAATTAAAACATCTTGTACTCTTGCTAAATTCCAAAACAGTAACATAAAATATATTGGAAATGAAGCCCTGGTCAGCTCACATCTGAAGCATGATGTTCATTTTGGAGTATCACACTGTAGAGGGGCATTGACAAGCTGGAGGATCCCAAAGGGAGCAGTTAGACTAGAGAAGGGATCATTTTAACGTCATATCATTGTTGTTCATCTTTCATTTTCTAAAGGAGCCAATGACATCATGGGGTGATGTCTTGACTTGCTCATAGATTGGATTTAAGTATAAAAATAAACTAAAAATAAATTGGATTTTAAGTGAGATAGAGTTCCATACAGTCATCAGCCTCACTCTCTTCCAGAGTCACAAAAATTCATAAGCAAGACAAAAGCCAAGATAACTAGTGATGGTTCAGGATGCAGTGGGCATCCTTGGCATCTTTGATGTCTAACCAGCTCTGAGCATTCCACAATGCCTGCTTAGCCACCTTCATGGCTGTGAGCATATGACGATCACTCAAAGGACCTTGGGAGGTCTAACCTGGAAAAGAGAATTCAGTGTGGACATGGTATCTGAAGGGTTGTTACATGGAAGAGGGATTCAAGTTCTTCTGTTTGATCCCAGAGGCATAACTAGGTAGAAACTGCAAAAAGACTAGTTTGGGCTTACTTTAAGGACATACATGCCACTATTTTAAGATATTCCCAAGTAGAATGAGATACTTCAGGAGGCAGTGGTCTCCCTCCCACTAAAGATCAAGAAGAGGCTATATGGCCACTCCTTATGCAGGGGTGTCTGGTAGGTGCTTTCCAAGTCTGAAATTCTTGGAAGAAACTGACTTCCTACCTAAGTCTATTTCACTTCTTGGCATTATGGAAAATCATGTGAAATTGTGTTTTTAGACTAAACTATTCCTACCTTTCATGTAGTAATTCCCAAGCTGAGTGTAGATCCCAGAGAAGTCAAATACAAAAGAGAAGTTTCACATGTGCCAATATATTCTGAGCAGACTTTAGAGGCAAAGGACCTCAGTTCAAATATTAACTCTTCAACTTCTTCTTTGTATGACCTTGGCCAAGGCATTTCTATTCTGAATCAATTTTCCCTTCTTAAATCTTCCCTTCCCAGCAACTTTAAAGATGCTACCAGCCCTAAAATCCTAGCAATTGGTGCCCTACTTTATCAAATACACACGTTTTCAAAATCCTTTATATTACATACACTTGGCAGGGAGGAGGCAGAGAGGTTTAAATTATATGGAAAAAAAGCAAGGCAATGCAAGAGCTATTTCAACATAGATTCCTAAAGTCCTACTCTGATGCCTCATTGTAGGGACCATGGGTTCTGAATGGCCATCTCAGGATAATACAAGCTTTAAAAGTCCTGCCCAGGTGAAATGTTTCAAGCACAAGTCCATCAATGGATTGAGTGTGTTGTTCAGGTACCACCTATCCAGAATTCTAGAATCACCAAGATGGAAAGATGATTTCAGGCACTGGGAAGCACAGCCCTCTGTTTCCTTTAGGTCAGCACCTTCTTTGCAAGTGATCTACTCTCAGAGGGTCACTTGAAGCACTGAAAAGTTGAAAATGGCAGTCTTCCTGGTATTAAGAAAATCTAAGTCCAAATCTAGCCTTAGACTTGTACTAGTTGTGTGACCCTAGGCAAGTCACGACCTCTGCTTGCCTCAGTTTCCTCTTGTGTAAAGTAGAGATAAGAATAGCATCTACCTCCCAGAGCTATTGTGAAGATGAAATGAAATAACCATGTAAAACACATAGCACAGTGCCTGGCAATAGTAAGTACTACATAAATATTAGCTACTACTATTACAAGTGACTTGACCAGGGTAACACAGTGAGTATGTCAGAAGGGGGGACTTGAATTTAGGTCTTTCTGACTCTGAGGCCAGCTTATAATGATATGTCTATAATAATAATAATAATAATAATAATAATAATAATAATAGTTGCATTGATTTGTAACATAATAATCTATAGCATATAGTAGTAGTCTCTCGGTAACCGAGGATGACTATTGTCTTTGTGTGCTTTTATCTGTGATGTAGATGAGTGTGCACAAAGACACTTGTGCATGAAGGAGATTTAAGTGGAAAAGTTGATGCACAGAGATAGTCCCACTCTCTCGGCGTTGGAAACCTGAGTCCAGTGGCATGAAAGGTCCTTACACCTGGAGACTTCCTCAGCTGCATTGGATAGCCATGTTGTCTTTTGTGCTTCAACACGCCCTAAGCACTCCACAGTGCTTTGCTGCGTTGCCCTCTCAGCCATTGAACCTTCTTGTTGGTTTCTTCTGCCCGTTCCGCTGAAGCAGTCTTCACATGCTGGGTGAGCAAAGCCCTAGTCCACCAAGGGTCTACAACCCAATAGCTACCCTCACAAGGTTTGGCCAGCCTGTCAAAGCTGTTGCCCAGGGTGTGGCCGCTGCCGCATGCTAGCAGCTACTGGAAGCCACAAGTGAGAGCTGGGTGTCAGGTGAGGGTCAGAGGCTGGAGAGCTGCCCTAGGAGGGCACAACAAGCCCTCCATACCAGAGATACTACTCCTCCCTGAGTACCCCATACACCCCAATCTATAGCATATATAGCGTAATATATAATAAAATAGTTACATTTATATATTATCTTAAGGTTTACACAGAACTTTAGACATCTCTCATCTAAGCCTCAAAAAAATCCTGTTTGGTGAGGTATATGCCATAATTACCTCCATTTTGGGGGAAGAAAGTAAAGCTAAGAAATGTTAAGTGACATTTTAAGAGTGTGATTTAGGATTTGAACTCAAATGTTACTAACTCAAAATACAATACTCCATCCATAACTTGGGAAGTGACTTCTAAGGTATTCTAAATGGGAGCCCTTTTACAAAATCTCTCACCAGTGGCCATACAGTCTCCACTTAACGGATAGTCCAGCAAGCAGAGTCTCCTTTCAGTGGTGATACTATTCAAAGAGTTATTCCAAAGGGTAATGTGGACTATTGGAAAGGGCAATAAATCTACAATCAGAGGACCAGGGTATAATCCAGGCTCTTCTATTTAAGGTCTATGTGTTCTTAGGCAGGTCCATCTCTGAGTCTCTGTTTTCTCATTTGTAAAATGAAAGAAGTTAGACAATTGAATTTAAGGCCCCTTTTCACTCTAAATCTTATAAACATGGAATTAAAAACAACTTGATTTGATTGAGGAAAGCAGCCAGACATCTTGGATAGATTCACAAACTTCCTTTTCATGCAAAAAACAGCTCTGGCATCAGCCCTCCTCTCTCCTCACCCCAGGACTGTCCCAGTCCAAGCCTTCATCACTTGTCACCTGGAAAATGGTATAACCTTCTAATTGAAATCTCAGTCTCAAGTCTTTCTCCCTCCAAACTATCTTCCACACAGTTGCCAAAGAGATCTTCCTATACTCTAGAACAGGGGTCCAAAAACTACAGCCCGCAGGCCATATGCAGCCCCCTGAGGCCATTTATCCAGCCCCCACCACACTTCTGGAAGGGGCACCTCTTTCATTGGTGGTCAGTGAGAGGGGGCACTATATGTGGTGGCACCACAAAGTATGGCATCACTCATGTACAGTACTACTTCCAGTGACATAATCCTTTGTGCAGCATCAAGGCACCGCACAAAGGATTATGTGGCTACACAATGGAAGACCTCAGCATGGTGAGCGGCGATCTGGGGGAGGAGATTCTGCACTGTGTATACTCCTGCCCAATATAGTGGTGGCGGTGATGGGCCTGTGCAAGGTGTGACACCCATCACAGCCAGCGCTGCAGTCTCCACTATCCCAGGCAATGGTATACAGTGTCACAGGCCCAGTACCGCCTCTAGTACTGTGAGAAGCCCACCACTGCCACTGGCTGTTTTATAAGACACACCCTGTTTTTTTTGGGGGGGGTTAAATTAATATAAGACAGTGTCTTATTTTCAGGGAAACACAGTGGTACAATGGCCCCCATACTCCCCTAGATTCATAACATGATGGCCCCTATTATAGGCCCCATAGGTATGGGGGCCATTGGACTGTGTAGTAATGTGGGGAGAGACTTTTGGGCAAAGGGAGGTAATAGGGGCCATTGTGTTGTACATCTGGGGGAGTATGGTTGTCATTGTACTATGTGGGGGAAATGGGGCATGTGTCTTTTTGTATTATGGTCTATAATTACAGATCCATAAATACGGACCACAAGAGGACACACACTAGTGTTGTGCCTTCTTTTTTCCTTCCCTAGAATCTGATTGCATGGGTCTTACCCATGCAATTGGATTCCTGTGTGAGTTCACAGATCGCAGTGTGATTCACACAGGGTAGTGTGAACTGGAAAGGTGTGGAAGAACCAGCTCTGTAATCCTGTTGGTTCCTGCACCACACCAATGTGAACCTGATATAAAAGTGGAGTTCCACCAATATAGCCACTGGTGAGGTTGAAATGATGTGGACTGGGAAGGCTGCATTGATGGACACAGATCAGACTGCATTGATGGGCAGTGCAATCTGTATGCCTCTGTGTGGGCAAAATTACTGTTGGTATATTGTTTTTTAGAGCTGTATATATATAAGTATATATACAGATATATATATATATATATATACAGATATATATATATATATATATATATATATATACATACATACATATCTTGGTATTTTACTAATAGCAATTTGGAATCCCTAGGAAACAATGACATCAAGAAAGAGAAAAATTGACTCAGGGTATAGTATATTCAAAGAACAGTGGACTTATGATTACTTTTTCATGCAGTACAAGGAAAGCTGTGTGTTTAATATGCCAGAATGTCATATCTGTGTTCAAAGAATACAATTTGAGTAGACACTATCAAACTCAACATAAAGATAAATATGATTGTTTGGTCAGAGATGTGAGAAAAGATAAAATATTAAAACTGAAAAATACATTGACAACTCAGCAAAATACTTTTGTGAAGCAGAAGCAACTAAATATTTCATCACCGTGAGCAGGTTTTCAAGTTGCCAAGCTAATAGCATGCACTGGCAGACCATTCATAGAGGGAGAATTTGTTAGAGTGCCTTCTTTCTGTTGCCAAAGAGATGTATCCAGAAAAGGAAGACTTATTTAGTACAGTCTTTCAGGATCTACAATTACATGAAGGATTGAAGAAATGGGAGACAATTTGCATCAGCATTTGCAAAACTCCACAAGAAAACTTTTCTATTTTTCCTTGGCACTCGATGAGAACAATGATGTTTGTGATTCTGCACAACTTCTCATTTTTATTCATGGGACGAATGACAATTTTGAAGTTACAGGAGAGCTTGCTGCACTGCAAAGCATCAAAGGAACAACTATAGAAGAGGATATCTATGAAAAGGTTTCCCAAACTGTGAAGGATTTTGAGCAGGATTAGCTAAACTAGCCAGTGTGACAACTGATGGTGCTCCTAGCATGGTGGGGTCTAAGAAAGGAGTAATTGCTCTATGAGCCTTTGGACAAATGTAACCATTCTCATCCAATAGCCTTACACTGCCTCATCCACCAACAAGCACTGCTATGTAGTAAATCACTGAAGTGAGACTGTTTTGAAAATTGTAGTATCTTGTGTTAACTTCATTAGAGCTGATGCACTAAACCACAGACAATTTCAAGAATTTCTGTCTGAGCTAAATGTTACCTATGAAGATGTTCTGTACCACACAGAAGTCTTTTGGCTGAGTTGAGGGAGAGTTTTGAGACATTTCTATGACTTACTTCCACAGATTATAGCTTTTATGCTTTCAAAAAACAAAGAAGTACCAGACCTCAATGATGCAGAATGGAAATGGCACCTTGCCTTTCTGATAGATGTAACAGAGCTACTCAACAGTTTCAATGTGCAACTTCAAGGAAAAGGGAAGCTCATTTGTGATATACAATCACATGTGAAAGCATTTTAAGTAAAATTAGGGCTCCTTATCAAACAAGTGAAGGAAGAAATTTTCTGCCATCTCCCCTTAACTCAAAATTGGTTAGTGGAAAAACCCTTGATTGCATTCCCAAAAGAAACATGTGTGGTTTCACTGGAAAAGTTGCAAAGGGAGTTCCAATTCAGATTTAAAGAGCATCATCTCCATGAACAGGATATACAGCTTTTCCATAACCCATTTTCTATTGACATTGAAAATGTGGATACAATTTACCAAATGGAACTGGCTGAACTGCAGAATTGTGACTCTCTGAAAGATGCCTTCATGTCAATCAGCTTGCCTAATTTCTATGCATCTTTCTCCTCTTCGACATATTCTAATCTCAAGAACCATGCACTCAAAATGGCAACCATCTTTGGTAGCACTTATGGCTGTGAAGAGACTTTTTCCAGAATGAAACATCTGAAATCTCCAACCAGATCTAGACTAACTGATGCACATTTGCATCACTTGTTACAGCTAGCAGTGACAAATATGGAACCAGACATTGACCATCTCATCAGCCAAAAGCAAGCCCATAGTTCCCATTGAAATACTGGTCAATTTGTTGATTTAAATTTACTTGTTCTTTATTTTAAATATTGTATTTGTTCCCATTTTGTTTTGTTTTTATTTTTAAATAAAATATGTGCAGTGTGCATAGGAATTTGTTCATAGTTTCTTTTTTTTATGGTCCAGCCCTCCTAGGGTCTGAGGGACAGTAAACTGGCCCCTGTGTAAAAAGTTTGGTGACCCCTGCTCTAGAAGCTTCTGTAACACCCCATTGCCTTAGGGACAAAGTACAAGTTCCTTCCTATTTGGCATTGGTATTGAAAGTCCTTTATGATCTGACTGTAGCCTGTATTTCCAGGCTGACTACACAGTACTCCTCCTCCCTCTCACATTCTAGACTTCAGGACAAACTGACCTATTGGCTCTTTCTCCTCAGACTCCTCTTTCTATTCCTTTCCATAGGTCCCATGTCTGAAATCCTCTCTTTCCTCATTTCTATCTCTTAGAACCCCTAACTCCCTCGAAAACTCAAATACAATTTCTTTCAAGAGACATTTGCCGATTCCCCCACTTGTTAGTGGTCCCATTAAGAAGAATCTTTGTATTTATTGTGTATATATCCTATGTAAACATGTATCCCTGGATCAGATTGTAAACTCCCCAAGGGTAGGGTCTGTCTCAAATCTGTACATGTAACTTCAATGCCACAGTGCCTAGCACATATTGGAAGCTTAAAAAGTATTTGTTGATTGTTATTAATAGGTGGTAAATGATCCATTCTCTTCCTTTTATCTCAAGCTAAAGTTAATTTCCCTCCAGTTTTCCTAAGAGACAGGAAATAAGCTCTATCTGATCTTATTGGCATCCTTCTTCTTTTATTCTTAGACCTCTTCCCTCCAACCCGCAGTGTTTCTTAACCTGGGCTATGTAAGCACATTTATTTTTTAAATAGTTTAATGGCTAATTCAATAGAATTGGTTTCCTTTGTAATCCTTTAAGTTTTGTTTTAGGCATTTAAAAGTATTATTCTGAGAAAGGGTTCATATTGCCAAAGGGGTCCATGACACAAAAAAAAGGCTAAGAAACCTACTTCTGCTCCCTTTTGGGGGGCCTTTTATGGCATTTCTTTGAATGATCCATTTAAGGCATCATCGCCAGAAAGAACAAGCTTTTGTATGTTAATTATTAATTATTTTTATAATTCAATTGTCCTTCCCTTTTTTCACATACTATGGGGCTGTGTGTTTCTACTTTTTTTAACTGCAAACAGAATCACAATTTTAGAATTATAAGGGAACTTAGAGCTCATCTAATCCAATGCTTCCATTTTATAGACTTTAAAAAAAACATGGTTTAGAGAAGGGAAGTAATTTGGCTCTGGTCACATAGGTAATAAAGTAAGTAGCAGTTAGGACTCAAAATTTATAATAAAGAAAAAGGCTTTGCACCCAGATACAGAAAACCAGTGATTATGTGTCTTGGTTTTCAGTCCTGGCTATGCTTTTCACTATCTGTATGACCTAAGATAAATCATTTTCTCTTTCTTCACTTCTATCTTCATCTGTAAAATGGGAAGGTGAAAGGATGTCATACTAGATGATTTCTAAGGCTTAACCTATACCAGCCCAGGGTGTCATCGGATGTTCTCTCTCCTCTTGCCCTAGTATCCTTATTCTCTAGGGTTCCATGTTGGTTATGCTCCTATTCTAGAACCTACCTTCCCACCAGTGGTATGTCCACTGACCTGCCATCTGACATGGGAACTGGTGCCTTTTGGAATAGGAGCAGCATAGTAGATAGAGTGTCAGTTCTTGCAGAAGGACCTGTGTTTAAATCTGACCACAGGTACTTCCTAGATGTGTGACCCTAGACAAGTCATTTAACCTTGATTGATGAAAGGAAGGAAGGAAGGAAGGAAGGAAGGAAGGAAGGAAGGAAGGAAGGAAGGAAGGAAGGAAGGAAGGAAGGAAGGAAGGAAGGAAGGAAGGAAGGAAGGAAGGAAGGAAGGAAGGAAGGAAGGAAAGGAAGGAGGAAGGAAGGAAGGAAGGAAGGAAGGAAGGAAGGAAGGAAGGAAGGAAGGAAGGAAGGAAGGAAGGAAGGAAGGAAGGAAGGAAGGAAGGAAGGAAGGAAGGAAGGAAGGAAGGAAGGAAGGAAAGAAGGAAGGAAGGAAGGAATATTATATCTAAGTGGTATTTACATATAGCAGACTCCAAAATATGTTTACCTTTGTGGGAACAGCTTATCTAAACCACAGGATGGTACTACAAATCTTGGAGAAATGCATCAGCCTCTGTGGGAGAGACTGGCTCACAAGATTGACAAAGGGTTGCCCAGAGAGCAATGCCAAGTTCAGTTTCCTCTTGGTATGGGGCCAAGGAAGGGGTGATTTGATTGCTTTATTTTTCTAGATTAGTTTCACGAGCTTTGGGAGTCCTTAGTATCTTATGAAATTTCTATGGAGTGAAATAAAGGTTGTCCCTTAGTTAATGACCATATCATATGTTCAGAGCCCATACATAGGATTTGCCATACAAATTTTGGGTCACCCAAAACATGAGCTTAAGTTTAACTTCTGTAAAAATGGAGACTTGAATCCAGGATTTCAATCCCCAGAAGTCCTTGCTCCACTTCCCCAGAATGCTTTGTAACATCACTGAATTCTCACCTGGGCCAAGAGCAAATTATTATTTAAAGGGTCTCCGCCTAAGGCGGGGCTCTACTCTTCTCTTTCCTGTTACCACTTCCAAGCAGATGCATCTCTTTTCATAATGTAGGTGAGGTTGTCTAGGCCTCTCTGGGCCTAGACACATGCTTTCTTATTCTGTATTTTCTTTAATCCTTAACCTTTAATAAACCTGTAAAAATATAATACTCCTCGCAGAGAGAAACTAATTTCTACTGCCTCAGTTTCCCAAAATTTTAACTCTTACACTTCAGAGACTTTTCTGGGATACACCAAGGACTACGGGCCACAGGGTTACCTGTTATATCACAACAGTCATATATATGGCAATGAATATTTTGTGCTCCATCACATTTGGGCATTTGCAAGATCCTAAGGTGTGTAGTACATCAGAATAGCATGTGTTATATTGCCACAGTTAGATATGTTTTCTCTTTTAAAAAAAAAGCCCTTACCTTCCATCTTAGAATCAATACTGGGTATTAGTTCTAAGGCAAAAGAGTGTTAAGAGCTAAGCAATGGGAGTCAAGTGATACAGCTAGGAAGTGTCTGTGGCCAAATTTGAACCTAGAACATTCCATCTCTAAGCCTGATTCTCAATCCACTGAGTCACCTCACTGTCCCCCAGATGTGTTTTCAAATCAGATAATCAAATGGAAGAAATGAACATCTGGGAGAGAACTCAGAGGAGGAAACACTCTAATGCTCCAAGAAGTCAGAAGAGGTAAGAATCCCACCTTGCCAGTCCACAGTACTGATGGCTGAGCTAGGTCTCAGTCCTGGGAGCTAAAGAGAGGTCAGGGTCAGTGTAGGCAGGCATGGAGCTCCTTAAAAGATGACTAAAGGGGGCTACATTAATTCACTCCATTTCAGTAACAGAGGGAACAGGCACAACATTCCTATGGATTATAGAAGCAAAGGAACAGAGGATCCTTCACCTTCAAATGATAATAACAACAGCTAGTGTTTACACAGTGTTTTAGAGTTGGCAGGTGCCTTGCATACGTTATTTTACTTGAACCTCATATTAAACTTATGAGGTATATTATTAACTCCATTTTACAAATCAGAAAACTGAGATTCAGATAACTTAGATGACTTGCTCATGGTTACACAGTTCATGAATGTCAAAGGAGGAATTGGACCCAATTTCTCTTGACTCATACTCCAGTACTCTAGCCACTGTGCTATGCTGCTGATAATCCCTTGCCACATGCACATATGATAAACCCTGGGCAAGTGGGTAGGCTTCTAGAAGAGACCACCAGCACCAAGTTCATCCTATACCACTAAGTCTGAGAGACTCTGAACAAATCAATTAAACTTTCTTGTACCTCAGTTTTCAGATCTGCAAATTGGTTATGATTATGCCATCTTTCATGGATGTAAGCTCCAAGATTAGGGACCAGACTCATCAAAATACAATCTAGAAGGAAGAAAGGACAACTAAGACCATTTACTCCAACCTATACCAGAGGAGTGGTCATTCAGTCTATGTTAAAGACTATAATATTGATAGAGAAAAATGAGTGGGATTGAAGAACAGGGAATACAGAAGGTTTTGTAGCAGGGAATGGAGGAGTTGGAGAGAGAGAGGGAATATGGCTGCTGGTAAGTGTCACAGGCAAGGTCCAGCCTCACTCATGATTCCAGGGGTTCCCAATAGGTGGCGAATGATCAGTCAAAAAAATAACAAATGGAAGACAGCTGTATCTTTATGGCCATGGGAATGCTTTGCATCTGATAGCTGCTCCACCATCCCCAGACTTGGTGTTTATTTTTATACCCATTTTCTTGGCATACAGATACATTACCTAACACACATGTTCAAATGGAGATAATTAGAAAAGTGATACATTAACTTTTAACAAATCACTTGATTAACATTCTATATTCTTGTAAATAAGATTACAGATTCTTGACAGCATAAAGGTTTCACTCAAGATGAATGATTTCATCACAGGTGGCTTAATTTTCTCATTACCCTGTGAGAAGTTTTGAGCTTACAAACAATCAAGGAAAATTACTTATTGCTTTTAATAAAAAAGAATAATTAATCAGAAGTTCTTAAAGACAATTCAACAATCATATCATTGAGGTTGAAAGGAACTGGGAACACAATTCAGATTTAATATTAGATAACTGGCAAGTTACTGGTTTGGGAAATCGAGTCACTGAGGCATATTGAAGCTCAGTGTACCTGTACTTATTGTATGGGCCTTTATGATTGATTTGTGTGCTGGCTTCATGAGAATAAGTTTCTGCGAGTGGGAAAGTTCTGGGCTTGGCTTGTAGCTGCAGTTTTGCTGAGAATTATGTACCTAAACAAAAGTTAACCCATAATAGTCTTTGGGATTGGTTTTGAGGGTCTGATCTTTTGGTGATGTTTTGGGGAATTAGGGTACAGATATTTTGCTCTTGCATTATTCCTTCTGAGACTAGAAGGAATAGTAATCATGTTAATTCCATAGGTGAGGGATATTAATGAGAGAGGTCATGCAAGGGGGACTGAGTGGGCAATCACATCTTGCCAAGGGCCACTCTGTGGCCTCGTTAGCTACCACGCGTGACTCTGTCAAGGTGTCATGGCCTGATAGCTCCCAGCAGATGAGGTAAAAGGAGAGAGATGCCCCCTGCAAAGAGGTTATTTTTTTAAATGGGGTTCCCAAGAAATGGGCCACTTATGATAGCCTGAGGGGGGTGTCTTCTCTATAGAATGATGTTGCAGATATCCCAGAGCAGGTAAGCACAGACCCTTCTGAGGGACAAGCCTCCCCAGACCAAGGTCACCCAGCAGGGGTCTAATAAGGACCATTTTTAGTTGAATGGCTGTCCTGAGGTTCAGCTCCCTTTATGTCCCCTGAAATGTTAGTCCTATTATCTGACTGTGATATTCAAATAAAAATAAACTTTAATAACAAGTTTGGATTGGGGAGGTATCAAGAAAGAGGGAAGAGGAATTTCCCTAGATGAGGTTTAAGCCTCTCTCAGCTTTTGAGCTGAGGCCAGGCCTCACAGTCTGGTGGAGGGTTTCTGTTATTCCTCTCTATGCTAATCTGTGCTAGTTTTCTTAAGTTTAAAGTCTTAGCAGTAGACAGAAAGAGGAAGAAAGTTCTGACCTTGAGAACTGGTTGGGCCTGTATCTTCGGGCTGATGCCCCTACAGACCTGTCTTACAGTCCAAATTGCTTCCCTTAAGTCCTTTTGTCTGATGAACATGATCACAGGGATCCAGGTAGAGCACACAGTTGGCAAATTCAGGAATAGAGCCACTTCTATCCAGAGACAAGGAGAAAGCCTCCTTCCTGTTCCAGAGCTAGCAAGGAAGTGCTAGTCACAAGACCAACTGCCATTCCCAGTTGACCTTTCCCCTACCAACTGTCAGTCTTGTCAATATATTCTCGCTAACACTCCAACTGCTGTTTGTTCCAACTCAGTGGCAGAAAGTCCAGAACTTGCTTTAGTTTTCCTTTCCACAATCGTCCTCTTTTTTGTTGTGACCTTCCCAAGGTCACTTATTTTTATTATAGTTAACAATTTACTATATCTAATTTCTAACTACTTCCCCAAAAATAATAAACTTCCCTCAATTACTCTATCACTATTCTATGCTAACTTTACTCTAAGGAATTTTATGCAGGAAAGTTTGGGTAAGGGTAGTTTTAGGGTTTTACAATAAATGTTTGAACAAAACCATTGCAAAGAAATTTGAATCTTAGTGCTAATACTACTTACTCTTGCTAAGTTAAACTAAAACAAACAGTTTACCTATTTTATATATCCATTATTTGCAGGCAATTGTATCTATATATATTTCCATTAAACATAATTTCAGCATCAGCTTTACAATAAACAATTAAAACATTACTATCTGCAAATGAAGCTTAAGTCTATTCCTATGTATAACTGCCTATGCTATGCTTTACTTAACTTACTCCTAATCTATTCCCTACTTATTATAACTATTATCTAAGTCTCTAGTATAATCTATAACCTAATCTTATGTACAACATATATACTTGCTATGCTAAATATTTACAGACTCTATCACTATGTTACTAACCTAATTATAGTATATACATTATTTATAGAGATTATTTACATATAATACCATAATATACATAGTTCCACATCCTGATGTCAGTCAAATAGAAATCCTCCAGTGAACAAGAACTCATTACTTCCTTCCACTTTTCTCTTTATCCACCTAGCTTTCTTTGTCATAGAATTTCTTCCTATTCATAGAATTTTAAATCTATTTTTTCCCTCTATAAGTTCCACCCATGACTCCTATCCTCTCAGGAAAAGTAAAATAAATCTAGTCTGTCTCCCGCACAGGGATCTCTAGAATATTTGAAGACATGCTTCCCTGGAGTCTTTTCTTCAGACTAAACAGGTCTGTAATTCCTTTTACTAATCATTGTGTCATAATCTGAATCAAAGTCAATCCTGATATGCTCTGCCTTATCAGCTAATGGCAGCAAAAATTACCTGGCACTGCTCTACTCAATAAATTTGAATGGCTCCCTATCACCCCTAGAATAAAATCTAATTTTTATCCACTCTATATAACTCTATTAATTAGAATGTTTGATTTTTTTAACCTTTCACAACCTCTTCCCAATGTTTATTTTGTATCTCTTGATCCACAATTTCCCTCTCCTATTTGATGATCCAGCCAAACTGTCTTTTTTCTTGGTCTGCATCTCGCATCAATATGCTCATATACTGGGTGACTCCTAGGCTTCAAAGGCTCACCTTTCTCAGACCCTTAGAGCCCTTTCTTCCTCCAAGATACTTCTCAAGCTTCACTTTCCAGCATGAATCCTTTTTTTAAAATAACCCCTACCTTTTGTCTCAATATTGATTTTAAGACAGAAAAGTAGCAAGAGCTATGAAATCAGTGTTAAGTGACTTGCTCAGGGTCCAGATTTGAACCCAGGTCCTCCCATTTTCAGACCTAGTGCTCTATCCACTGTGCAACCTAGCTGTGAAGCATGTATCCTCCTGATGGTTAGTGTCCTCTCCCAGACTATATTGTTTTAATTAATTTGTATTTATTCTCTTTTTAATTGTTCTTTATGTACACACATATACACACATACATGTCATCTCTTCCAATACAGCTTATGCTTCTTGAGAATATATCATTCTTGTATCATTCTTTGTATTTATTTCCCATGAATTTAGCATAGTCCCTAGCACACAGTTGGCATTTTTAATAAATGCTTATTGGTTGATTCTCATCTTTGTATCTTCTCCAGACCCCACAGAATGCATCCTATACACTAGATACTTAATGAATTTGTATTATATTATGTGTGTAGGTATATGAATAATCCTCAGAAACATTATTTTGGTTTCCTCAGGAGCAATAGTGCCTAAATTTCCTCAAAGAATTACAAATTAAAATTAGAAGGGAACTAAGAGATGATCTAGACCAATTCCTTTCATTTTACAGATGAGGAAACTGAGGCCCAGAGTTGTCAATATCATACAAGCACTAAAGTATCAGAGGAGGGATTTTAACCTAGCTCATCCAGTGTTTTTCCAACCAGCCTATGATTACCTCTTCTTAAAGGTTACTGCATTTCAGACCACAGAGTGAATGATAACTACTGATGCAATTGCCTCAGGATCCTTGATATGACACAAGGACTTCTTTCCAGCTCTGGCAAATAAGGTAATGTGTGAAATAGCACCACCCTCCATTCTTCTCCTCCTCTTCCTTCAGAGTGATAGACTCCAGAAGGTAAAGGTAGAGCCCAGGAAATTGGAAAAGCAATTATTGGTGGGTGTCCTATTTGACCCTATAATCTAAATTCTCACAGTTGCTTTAGTAACACATAAAATGACTGAGATTAAGTGGCTCCAGCTGGTAGTAATTATAAATGAGGATCAGGGGGAAGGAGGAAGAAAGGAAGGGAAGAGGGGGAAGGGGGAAGAGAAATGCTGATTCTTGGTTATTTATTTCCCATGCCCTACCCCCATCATTACCCCTACCCTGCCCCCCACCACCACACCCAGTTCTGTTCCTCTATTCCAGCTAAAGCTATGTGGGGCATAGACATATGTACACAGAAACCTATGTATACATATAAAGATACAGGTACTTATGTTTATGCACATATATGTATATAAGTATATAAATAGCTGCATATTTACACATGTTTATATAGATTTTGATAATATATTTATGCTACATCTAAACTTTTATATATAAAATATATGTGTGTACATAAGCATATACATATACACAATGCATTTATGTATGTATGTGTGTATATACATACATACACATACACATATATATAAAATAGTGGAAAGATAGAAAATGCATTTGACTGGAATCACAGAATCCCAAAATGGAAGGAACCTCAGTGGCATCCAGGTCAATCCATAAATGAATGAAAATCCCCACTAAAGCAGCCCCAACAGGTAACCATCCAACCCCTGCCCAACCCATTCCCCCTGAAGTCCAACCAGTTCACCTTGAGATAGCTCTAATTGTCAGGGATTTTCTTCCTTACATCTAGCCTAAATTTACCCTTTTATTTACTTCTACACTGCATCTTGTTTGGTCCTCTGGGATCAAGCAGGACAAGTCTAACTCCAGTTTCCTAGGACAATCCTTCAGATTCCCAAAAGTCAACTATGATGTCCCACCCAAATTTTATCATCTACAAGCTAAACAATCCTGGTTCTTTCAGCTGATCCTCATATAGCCTGAGCTGAGTTCCCAGACCCTCACAATGCTGTTTGCCTTCCTTTGAGTAAACTAATCTAACCTCTGGTCAAGTTTATCTAACTTGCCTTTTAACATGAAGGTCTCATTCCCTGTGAAGCCATTTCTGCCTCCTCTCCCCAAACAGACAGAGACAGAGAGAGAGAGAGAGAGAGAGAGAGAGAGAGAGAGAGAGAGAGAGAGAGAGAGAGAGAGAGAGAGAGAGAGAGAGAGAGAGAGAGAGAGACAGAGAGAGACAGAGAGAGACAGAGAGAGAGACAGAGAGAGACAGAGAGAGACAGAGAGGGAGGGAGAGAGAGAGAGTCAGAGAGACAGAAAGACAGAGAGACAGACAGAGAGAGAGACACATACACCTGGTGGTACCATAATTCCATAATCCTTCTCCCTCACACTCTACATCTCCTTCCTCATGCACAGTCCCAGTCCAGGAAGGGAATGTACCCATGGTGCCAACCCCTCCTTTTCACCTGTAGCTTCCAACAGTTCCTCCTTTTTTTTTTCTTTCAGGTCTACCATAACAAGGGTATCAATAAAAACCAATCATATCCACATACTGCACCACTTATCTGTTTAGAAGTCACCTCTCATGGTCTTCCAAGCAAACTGGCTTGAAGTTAGACACTGCAGATGCCGCTGCCACCAGCTACCAATACTGAAGCCCTCCTTCCTCCCTTTCTCAAGAGATCCTTAAAACTCCCACTAACTATACTGGGAGAAACTCCACCCTCTAGTCCAGACACCCCCCCCCCCCCCTTAGTTACTTCTCTTCCCAAGCTAGGAAGAAATGCATTTTCCACAATCTTTTTGAGGACTGTTACATTCAAACGATTATTTATTGAGGTATGAACTGCATCAGGGGGGAAAATATACATTCACACACACACACACACACACACACACACGCGCGCGCGCGCGCGCACACACACACACACACACACACACACACACACACACACACACACCAGAGAACACTGACAATTTTGTTAAGCAGTATTTCCCTGATTCCTGGAATACTATCGTCCTTCGCCTCTTCTTCATATAATCCCATGTTTCCTTCAAGACTCAGCTCACCTAACTACCTCCTACAGAATGCCTTTCCAGATTCTTCTAATCCCTGGAATGTTCTCTTTCCCTAAATTATCATGTATATGCATCCCGGTCACCTTTTCTTATCCTCCCCACCCTTCATATTCAGGAGGATGTAAGTTCCTTTTAGGAAGGGATGGAGGGGGGCGGAGATGTCTTTGTATTTCCCCCACCCCCCACCCCCCACCCCGTGCTTGACAGAGTACATGTTTAATTTAATTGGATTGGATGTAAAGACAATGTGGCGTAGGGGGTGGAGTGCTGGAATCGGAATGAAGCAGACTTGGACTCAGGACAAGAAGTCATAGGTGGAAACTGCAGGTATTAGAAGGTAAACTGGTCCACACACTATGAACTATGAATTCATACAAGCATCATTGAATTAAACGAGTTATTCAACAGGCCTGCCCATTGGGAAAATAAATGGGTGTGTAACAGATGTTCAACATATAGAGAAGAAGAAAAAAAGATCCCCCCCCCTCCAAGATCAATTGTCACACAAACATTTGGTACAGAAATGTGAGATGCATTTATTTATTGTGATAAATTTTTTAAATTAAGCAAAATGGGACAGATGCATACAAGTTACAAGGAAATTTGCTCATAAGAATTGCCCCATTGTTCTAAGACAATAAGTAATTACAATCACACACAGGAAGAAACACTATTGAAAACAGTCAAATGACAGATGGATTCTAAAAGGGCCCCCACACCACTAGTGAACATTCTCAGCCATCCTTCTATAACCCTTCCCTAGCCTTCACCCCCTCCAGAACAGCAATTAGGACAGGAAGGTAGTTTTATGGGGGGGGGGGGGGGGGGGAGTTAGATGGATATGACAGTATTCCAAATCCTTCAGCAGCTAAAAACAACAGATTTCAGCACTTAGTTAACAAGATTAATTAGCTATAGTAAACTAGGGTGGCGTCTTCCCTACATGGCCGGTCCTGCCATGTCCTCTCCCCTCTCCCCATTCCCATAGGAGTCTCATGATATACCTACCACCCCTCCTGCTCTATTACCACACACCAAAGAGTCCATGTTATGACTCTACCCATACCCAATTTCCTTGAGAAATGTGTCTTCAGTAAGTATGATATATCAACTCATACTTAAAGGACAAAAGCAGCTTGTTCCTACTTCTCCCTGGCCTGTTGAGGCTAACTTCCCCTATAAATGTGCTTCAGGTAGATCTAACCTTCCAAAAGTCCATCTTTACAAACTTCCACAATAGCAAATGTTTATTGAGCACCAACTATGTAGAACACTGCGACTAGGTTTGGGGGAAGATAAAAGTCCAAGAAAAGCATAGACCCCCTCAAGCATCCAGTCTCATGGAGAAAAAGGCACAAACAAGTGAACACATTAAACTGCATTCTAATGATAAATGGGTTATAGGGAGGTATAAAACTAATGTATATATGTGAGGTCTGAAGGGAAAGGTCTGTCTTTACCAACGGGGTGGAACAAAGAAGGCATCATGAAGGAAGAATTACTTAAGTTCAGCTCTAAAGAATTAATAGAGGGGGCAGCTAGGTGGCTCAATGGATTGAGACCCAGGCCTAGAGATGAGAGGTCCTGGGTTCAAATCTGACCTCAGACACTTCCCAGCTAGGTGACCCTAGGTAAGTCACTTAACCCCCATTGCCTAGCCCTTACCTCTCTTCTGCCTTGGAACCAATACACAGTATTGATTCTAAGATAGAAGGTAAGGATTTTAAAAAATTGATAGAAATTCAACAGTTGAAGAGATGGAATGGGAGAAAGAGCCATTTTAGTCATGGGGAACAGTCTGAGCAAATATCCAGAGGAACGAAACCTCATTGTACAATGAGGGGGGAAAGAATAATTCAATTTGACTGTCGCATAGATTGCATAAAGGTAAGATATATGAGACAAGGCTAGAAAAGTAAATTATTGAAGACTCTGAATACCAGTCAAAGGGCGCTTTTTTTTTTTACTAGGGAGACAACAGGATATGACTCAATATTTGGGAACAGAAAAGCGACATGATTAGATACATACAAATAGAAGATTAACCCAGAAATGGTCTAAAGAATAGAGTACGGGAAAGGGTAGAGCCAGGAAGTCTTCATAGGAGATCTGTAACACACAGTCCAGATAGGGGGTGATTAAGGTGGTGGCAATGAGAACTGAGAAGAAGAGAAAATGCAAGAGCTCTTATATAAGTGGAATCAGGACTCAGGAACTGAAAGTCAAAAGATGAGGATAAAGGGAGATTGGTTGATAATGACCACATTACTCACATGGGAGACAAGGTCACTATTGGTATCACGAGCAAAAACTAAAGCTAGAAGGTATATGTTTATAGGAAAAACTAATAAGCATGGTTCTGAGCTTTGGTGGGACATCCAGTTGAACCCTCTTGGAGCTAAAGACAAAAAGCAGAAGCATAAAAGCTTTCATTAAGATATTGCTTCTTTGAAGCTTCTACCAACTGCTCTCAGATCTGCCATCTTGGCTAAGCCAAATAAATCTGAACCCTGTCCTCCATAATAGCCTGGATAACTATCATATTTCCCCTGTCTACTCCAAGTTAAAAAGCCCTAACTCCCTGAGTTTTCCTCTTCCATTCTCCAGCAGCAACATCTCCTCTTGGGTCTCAGGAGAGGTACCTTTACTGTTTATGTAAGCTAATCACTACCTGCCTCCTTGATCCCATCCTTTTCTGTTTCCCAGACCCTGCTTAAACTGTTTTCCTCTATCTTACACATCTTCCATCTTTCCTTTCCCACAAACTCCTTCCCACCAGCCTCTAGACATCCTCAGGTCTCTCTAACCCCACAATATCTTCCCTTGATCCTTAACCCCTTCCAGAAAATGTACTATCTCTTTCCCCTCCACAGGGGTATTCCTATCAAAAGCTGTCCCCACCTACTATCTCCAACTATCAACCCTCTTCTCAATACTTTGTGATCTGGCTTCTACTCCCATCATTCTACTGAAACTAAATGAAAGGTCAAGAATGGCCTCCCTATCCCAGATCTAATGACCTTTTATAGAGATTCATCTTCCTTGACCTCTGCATTTGCTTATCACACCCGTCCACTTTACAGAGACACCATACTCTTTACTCTTGTTCCTGACTCTCTAAAACTATGATTTTTCTTCTCCTCGACTAGCTCCCCAATCCTTCCCTGATACCTTAAAGTTTAGCCATAACTAGATTGGGATGACTGGGACTTTAACACACAGCACAAAATTTAGAGGGCACTGAAAGAATCTGGAAGTCTCTGCTGGGGGAAATGAAAAATGAAAATGAAACTAGTGTGCCCATATGACATTGGATCCAAGGTTAAAGAGTCTTGGGCCATAGGACCAAAAATCCCAAGGGACCCAGAGATGGCAAGAGCAGGAGAAAGAGGTTGAATACCATTCCCCTACCCCACACCTCTGCTCTCCAACTCCTGGTTTCTACATTTGCAGAATCTGACACTTTCTTTTTGCAAAGATAGTGGATAAAACCTGGTTCCAGGCAGGGGGCAACAAAGGTCTGAATCTTTCTGCCTAAGCATGAAGGTTCTGGCATTATTTCACATTACTTTCTTCCTTGATCTCTTTGGTCTAGCCAACCTGGACTACTGTTGGTTCCTCCAAAATTGCCTTGTAATACAGTAACAGTGATATTGTACAGTGATCAACTATGAAAGACTTAGCCACTCTTAGCAATACAATGATCCAGGACAATTCTGAAGGGCATAACAAAGAATGCTGTCCACCTCCAGAGTTTTTGGAATCAGATACAGATCAAAGCGTAGGATTTTTTACTTTAGTTTATTTATGTTAATATTTTTGGATTTTTGGTTTTATGTGAGCATTCTCTTATGACAATGAATGATATGGAAATATGTTTTGCATGGTAATACACATATAATTCAGATCAAATTGCTTAAATCTCCAGGAAGGGGGGTAGGGAGGGAGACAATTTGGGTCTTATAACTTCAGAAAATATATGTAGAAAGTTGTTATCACATGCAATTGGGAAAATAAAAGATCTTTCTTTTAATTGCCTTTCGATTTCCTGCCTCTACACCTTTATTACTATTCCCAGTACCTTGAATATCTTCCTTCTTCTCTTTCCCTACCCTATGAAATTCCTTTATTTAAAGCCAAATACCTCCCTCAATAAATCTTCCTCGTTCCTCTTCAGTGAAGATATCTTCAAACCAAGACTGGCAGAGTATTTGATGGATATGTCATACAGGGTATTTATGTTTAGGTACATACTTAATAAGGGGTCATCCAGCCTTTGGAAGGGGAAAGTAGAAAGGAAAGCAATGAGTATTCATATAGTACCTACTGTGTGTCAGGAACCGTGCTAAGCATTTTATTATGGGGGCAAATATCTCATTGATCCTCACAACAATCCCATAAAGTAGATATCATTATCATTGTCTTCATTTTCATTTGAGGAACCAGAGGAAACAGGCTAAGTGACTTGTTCCATGTCAAACAAATGTCTGAAGTGGGATTTGAATTCAGGTCTTCCTGACTCCAGATCCAGTACTCTAGCCACGGCTGCTTCTATATGCTCTAGATAAAATGGAATAAACCTTTATCAAGGGGCCTACTTTGTACAAAACATAATACTAAGTGCTTTACAAATATTAAGTTATTTGATCCTCACAACAATCCCATAATGTAGGTGTTCTTATTATCTCCATTTTGCAGTTAAGAAAACTGAGTCAGACAGGTTAAGGGTCTTGTCCAGAGTCAAACAGCTATTAGGTGTCCAAGATTGGATTTGAAGTCAGGTCTTCCAGATTCTACACTTAAAATCCCTTTGGGGGAAGACCCTCAGTGGAGGGGAACCAGCCACCTCCTAAGGCAGGAAAATTATGACAGTTTAGGAAATTTCCATGGCCTCAGGCCTCATTCTGCTTTTCCTAATCAATGTTCATTGCTCCTGGTTTTACCTCTCTGCAGTTCTCCTTGTGCTCTCCTTTTCAGTTTCCAAGGACCCTAAGGCACAAGCCCTTGTTTCGATCCCCGTCTTATCTCGGACACTGCACACCATGTCGCCTTGACACACATTATGTTCTTAGTTGTGACTCCCTCTATTTTAATTAAAACAGAAATGAATTTTTTTTAATCTGCCATTTTTTGGAATCCTGGAATTAGGGCCCATGATTAACTACAGAAATGTGCAATGACATGGAAAGCTCAATAAAATTTAAAAAATTAACAGCACATCTCTCCCACTCTAGTTAGCTCCTCTGGTAAACCCTGTTCAACCCAGAAATCCCTTTTTGAAAGAAGATCCCAGGTCACTGAAAATGCATCTAATTGATCAGGAACCTGAGAATTAGCCTCTCAAGGACAGTGATATGAGCATTGCCCTCTCTCTCTTTCAGAAAAAAAAATCCACCTTGAATTTTCCTACCTTTTATAACCTTGACCTGTCCTCTTTCCCCCTTTTTTTAATCTAAATACCTGCAGAACACTACTGGTTTTTGTAACTATGCAGTGAAGCCAGAGGTTCAAGTTTCACATGTGGCACTTACTCCTTGTGGGATCTTGGACAAGTAACTTCACTTCCCTGGGCCTCAGTTTCTTTGTTTCTAAAATGTGAAACAATTAGACTAAATGTTCTCTTCATTCCCCTCCAGCTTTAATTTTATGATCCATCACTGGAGAGCTTAAAGCAGAAGCTGGCTAATTTCTGCTTATACAGCAGTTTTCCATTTAGAGATGAGTTGGGCAAAGTAGACCTTGAAGTCCCTTTCAATGATGAGCTTTCTGTGACTGATTCTTATACAAACTTATTTAGAGGCTGTGTAGTATAATAGAAAGACCTCTAGACTAAAATCTCACTTTTGACTCTTTACTGGCTGCATGATCCTGGGCAAGTCACTGAGCCTCAATTTCATCATCTATAAAGCAGAGCTGTACCATACTACCTGTACAATCATCAGTTGTTGTGAGACTGAGATAAGATTATGTAGGTGATGTGCTCTGCATGCCTTAAAGTGATTATATCTTTTGGGTTTGAATACAAATAGATCTTGAAATGTGTTTTAAATAAAACGCACTAGTAGAGTTCTGAGATTTGTGCATGGTAGTGAAAGTTTTGTTATATACTATGATCAACAAACTCCCAGAGACATCTTTTTTCCCAAAGCCTACCTTGCACAATGATCTGGTAATATTGTATGATGAAGCATTGGCCACTATAATCTCCAAAGAATTCAACTGTTACCCAAAGGGCACTATGGAAGCTCACATTGAGAATGAACAAGTTGCAGTGCTTTACCAGTGAAGAATTGTGCAGACCAAAGGAGAGTCAAAATATAGGAACAGAAAGACAATGAAATTTAGATGACAAGAAAACACAATACTCAATCTACAAGGTGAAGGTGAAAAGATCACCAAGTAATTTGTACATTGATCCACCTTCCAATAAACTCCAGTGCATTTGAAGCTTATCAAATAATAGATTTAGAACTAGTATTTTAGAGGTCACTTAGTCCAACCCCATCATTTTAAAGATAAATAAGCCAGAGAGTTGAGCTTGCTCAACAACAGAAAGTAGCTGAACTAAGATTTAAATCTAGGTCTTAGAATCAATTCTAAGACAGAAGCTAAAGTTTATTTAAAAATAACACATTTGCAATGGACTGGTCTGGCTCAGTGACTGAAGGAGAGATAAAAAGAGCCATACTCTATTTGAAATCCAACTGGCTCAGACAACCAGAAAACCATCAGTATTAGGGAACCAAAAAAGACTCCAAATTATTAGACCCTTTTCTTAATCCCTTTATATTTCTTACAAAACAGTAATTAGACCATTACCAAAAGCCTCAAAGTCTCCACAGTCCAATGTGTATCTGAATAAAAATGCCCTTCACAAGTCTTCATCTAGTTTTTACTTGAAAATATACACTGGGGGGAGGGGGGGGCATTACCTCTTGGAGGCTCCCATTCTGTTCTGAGATAGCTGTAATTGATAGGACATTGTGCCTTAAAACTAACCAAAATCAATCACCCTCCAGCTTCCACCCATTATTCTTGGTTCTTCACTGTGAATAACCCTAATATCTCTTTAAAATAAAAACTTTTCAGTTCTTAAAGGCAACTAATCTTCCCCACCCCAACAAGTTTTCTCTTCTCTAGGACAAATAAATTAACTTCCTTTAGTCAAACTTACAATTGCATGACTTCACCTACCCTCGCCATCTTGATGGTTTCCTCTAGAAACATTCTAACATTTCAATACTTTTAGCTTTTATAAGGCATTCCTTGGGCTTGGGGATTGTAGATTTTAGGGTTCATGGAGACCTTTGAGTCCAAAGAGTTCAGCTATATCATTTTGCAAGTGACAAAACTGAGGCACAGAGACTTGCCCATGTTCACAAAGATAATGACAGAGCCAGAATGCAAAGCCAAGTTGTGGAACTTCAAACCTAGCACTCTTTCCTGTTCATTCTGATCATTGGAAATAATTTCATGTTTAATTCTGAACTGTGTCCATACTCTTAATGTGGAACTCAAGCAGCAAGACTCAATTGTAAGAAAAAACTGCAGATTCCTTCCTTTGGAAGTTTCAGTACCTCGGACAGTTCTGAGCCCATAGATCAGCATTGGTGACCTTTATCGAGTTGACATACCCAAACTGCAACTTCAAGCTGCCCGTGAGCCCCCACATTACCCCAGAGAGCCAAGGGAGAAAGTGCTCATTTTGGGAGGCTGAACAGAGGGGCAGGGCATGCAAACAATGTCCAAGGGTGCTGGGAAGAGGGAGAACAGAGCAGCTCCCCTGTTCCAATACTTCATCAACTGTCAAAGATGGTCTTCTAGCACAATGAATACCACAATCTAATGAAAGTTGATGAATGCTAAGTAAGGAAGATAAATAGCCAAGCATTTCCAAATATCTTTGCCAAATATTTAGAGTAAGGGCATTTGGAAACTGCAGGGGGCAGCTGGGTAGCTCAGTGGATTGAGAGCCAGGCCTAGGGACGGGAGGTCCTAGGTTCAAATCTGGCCTCAGACACTTCCCAGCTGTGTGACCCTGGGCAAGTCACTTGACCCCCATTGCCTAGCCCTTGCCACTCTTCTGCCTTGGAGCCAATACACAGTATTGACTCCAAGACAGAAGGTAAGGGTTTAAAAAAAAAAGAAACTGAAATATATATCTCAACATTCCATTTCCCAACTTCAGATATTTTTACTAGCTGTCCCCCATACCTGGAACTCTCTCCTTCCTTATCTCTACCTCTTGGTTTCTCTGGCTTCCTTCAAGGCTCAGATAAAATCCTACCTCCTAGAAGAAGCCCTTACTGGTCCTCCTTAATCTTAGTAACTTCCCTCTGAAATGATCTCTGGTTTACCTGGTATGTCTTTTTATGCATAGTTGTTTGCATATTATACACACACATGCACATATATATAAATATTAAACTGTGAATTCCTTGAGGACAAGAACTATTTCTTTTGCCTCTCTTTACATCTCCCACTCTTAGCACAATGCCTGGTACACAGTAGATATTTAGTAAGTGCTTGTTGGCTTGACTAAGGCAAAGTATTATATAATCACAAACAGACATATAGTCCTCTGTACTTGCAGAGGTGGATTAAAAGTGTATTGGACTTTAAATTATGAAGAATTGGGTTCAAATCCTACCTCCAACTTTCCCAGTTATGTCATTTAAACTGCCTCAGTTCCCTCACTTAAAAATGGAGGTAAAATATCTTTTGTATCTAACAGGTTTCTTGTGAGGCTTAACTGAGGTGATTTTTATAAAATAGGTTGCAAAAATACTAAGGATCCATGTAAGTATCGTTATTATTACCTATGTGCCACAATTAGCATTTTTTGAAAAACCCTTGTCTTCCATCTTCTAATCTTAGTGGTTCCAAGGCAGAAGAGCAGCAAATGCTAGGCAATGAGGGTTAAGTGATTTGCCCAGGGTAATACAGCTGGGATGTGTCTGAGACCAGATCTGAACCTAGGACCTCCCGTCTCTAAGCCTGGCTCCCAATCCACTAAGCCACCCAGTTGCCCTCCACAATTAGCATTTGCTAGTTTCATGGTATCTGGTTTTTTGTTCCATTATACTAGAAGTATGTATTAGATGACAGATACCTTGGAGTAGAAGAGAGAGAACAAGCTTTAAAGCCAGGATGACCTAGGTTCAAGTTCTACATCCGACATGTACTGACTTTAACTTTGTACAATTCACTTAATCTCTCAGTGCCCCAGGCAATTCTTAAGACTATAAATTGCAGAGAAGATGCTCACCTGCATTGGTAGAGAGAATTTCTTTGTCTAGGACCTTACAAAGAAGACCCAAGTCCAGTCACTCTCCTTATGTTAGTTCCCTCAGTTACTCTGGTGCATTATAATATCCTTGAATGAGCCACTAGCCCTGAATACAAGAATAACAAACATTAATATAATTCTTTAAACTTTGCAAAGCATTTTACATACATTGCTTCAAGTGAGTCTCCCAACAATCCTTGGGGTAGAAAATATGAGTATTATCTCTATTTTACAGAGGAAGAAAGAGAGGCTCCAAAGGGTTATGTTACTTGCTCCAAAAAATGTAAGAGTGAGATTAAAATTCACATCTTCCTGGTGTCAAGTTCAGGACTCTCCAGAAGGAAACAGAAAAGTCCAGAGATGCATCTTCCATCTTTTTTAGTTGAGGCTGGTCTTTATTGTGGCAATTTAGTTAGTCTGGGGCTGGTAAGAGCAGAAGGCATGGAAAGAAAGAAGCCTCTGCATAGCCGTGCAATTACAAAATTTGTGAAATTACAATAATTAGAATAGAACAACATCCACAGTGACTGTGGGAGAATGAATGGGCACCTTTAGAATCCTAGGGTTAGGGTTTTTGGTTCTGCTCTTGGTAAAAATAAATGTCCCCTGGTCAGCAGGAATAATCTATTGCTAAGTACTCAAACAGATGCATTTATTCACATTATTGAGAGACATAATGTATTTTAAAGCATTGACAAAGTCCTCTTATAAACTTCCCTATTCTGTTATGGTGTGAAATGAATTTTTGTAAAAAATTCAAACAAATTCTCAAGTACCCATAAATCTCCATCTTTTCTTCTCTTTTGTACTGGGTGCTTACTTGTAAATCAAGAAACCATTGCCTTGAAATATTGTGCAATGAGTGAATGCCTCCTTTTCTACCTGGACATTTAGAAAGAAGTTGAATTTGAATAGAGCTCCTGGTTATTTGTTCAACTCTGCATTTATACGGGAAGCTTATCATCAGGGTCTTCTTCAATGCTCTTGTTTAGTTGTGTTCATATCCTGATTTCAAGTTATTCATCTTCACCCACACTTCTCTTCTAAGGTCATGCTCCTGCTTGTGGAGGACTTGCTTAACAGCAACTCACTGAAAGAATAAATCAAAACTTTTCTATGTTACTGCTTCCAATTAAGTTTGAGCTTGCTCTCACCTTCTTCCAAGATACTTTGTAAGATGATGTGTCTTCTACACTCTACTTTCTTTCTACTTTCATATGTATGAATAGTCCCTCTACCAACACAGATCCCCATGACAACACCACACAGGTTTAGAGCTAGAAGGAGCATTAGAGGCCATATAATCCAGTCTTCTTGTTTTACAAATTAAAAAACTGAGCTTAGGTAACTTGCCCAAGATCACTCAGTTAGATGAGTGAATACTGGATTTAAACCTAGGTCTTCTTATGTCCAGTCAAGGACCCTTTCCTCCTATGCCATGATGCCTCCCAAATCTTTTTATAACTTAGTAAAAGGTCTTGGAGATTTACTGTGCCTGAAAAATCCATTGCCCTGCAGCCAACCTGGTAATGATCCTCTCTGAACTTAGTTAAGTACTCCTTGAGGGCCAGGAATATAATTCATCATTGCCACTGGCAGATATTAAGTAAGAAGGCTGTGCATAAATAAGCCCAACAATTTACTACCAATGTTAATCTGGCAAACCACTTAACCTCCCTCTCTCTCAGGTTTTTTTTTTTCTATCTATCAGATGAGAGGAGTTTCTTGAAATCAGACCACCACAGCATTCTATAACTGAATGACATTTAGTCATTCAATTATAGAAATGGAAGGGAGGGGAAAGGGGGAATCTCATGAGCTGCCTCCTAATTTGGGACAATTTGAGATAAACAAGGGAAATTTTTAAAGATCGTAATAATAAATGTAGACATAATAAGAGAACTGCACTAGTAGAAAGAGAATGAGGAAAGCTGTCTTAGCCTTGGCCTTAGAGCAACCTCAAGAAAAACTAGGTTGGTTATTTTTAAAAGATTTAGGGGGAAAGTAGTCATTTGAATCTGAGGGAAGTATGGGAGGGGGTGGGAAGAAGCTGAGTTCAGGTTGTTCCAAGTAATGGAAACTGCATGTCTCCAATATAACTTCGAGCTTCTATTTTTTCAAAGAGAAAAAAAGAAATATTATAAGAATATTTGATGAGGGAAAAACAAAGTGGTAATCAAGCCAGTGTATGTGAATAGAGTGAATTCACCCTTAAAATGGAAGATTGTCACAAAATAGATTAGAAAGCAAAACCCAACAATTTTCTGTAGACAAGAAACATGCTTAAAACATCAAAACATATACAGAGTTAAGATGAGTGGTAACAATAAAATTTATGACTCAGTAAACCCCAAAAATCAAAAGTGGTGATCATGATCTCAAGCAAGGCAACAATAAGAGAGACAACTGGAGAAACTACATTTTTCTCAAAAACACCAAATCATGTAACAATGTCAATATTTAAAATATATACATAGAATAACATGCCATTCAAGGTATTTACAGGATGCAAAAACTATGGCTAACATCACAATATATTACATACTACCTGGATAAAACAGGAAATAAATTTAAGGAATAAATCATTTTCATGGTATATCTACCTAATATAGTAATGATTCAATTTTCTAGTATCTACTGAAGCTCTCTCTTAAAAAAGCAAATCAGCTAATAATTCCTTGTCAGAAATAATGATGCCATAATTGTTACAAATGATGACATCTTCTAAATGCTAGAGAAAAATTCTGTTCTTGATTTGACTTTAGCTAATTATGAAGAACTGGATTCTAATATGAAAATAATGGGAACTTTAAGGGAAAACAATCACTTCACCTTAAAAATCTATTACAGAGGAGAGAAAAACTGGGCAAAATATTCTAGATTTGCAGAAAGCAGGTTTTAAAGGATTAAAAGAAAGAATGGGTAAAATCCTATAGCCTAAAATTCTACAGGGGACATCTGCCTAAGTGGAAGTTCCCAAAAATAAAATTCTGAAGACATAAAAAGAAACCATTCTGCTGAGGAAGAAAAGGAAGAGTTATCCAAAGAGATCAGTGTCAATGCGCAAGGAACTCTCCCACCAATTTTGATGTTTCAAGGATATATAGAGAAGATGAAAGCAAGGGTAGGTAATAAAAGATGAATACGAAAGTGGGGCTCTACTTGTAAGAATCATGTTAGAACTATTCAAGGCTGAAAAGGACAAAATAAGGATAACAAGAAGAATATTTTAAGGCTATCACAAGAAAAAGGAAAAGATAAAGAAGGGATAGGAATGCCACTCAAAACATACAGAATCATTATAATGTAGAATGTAGACAAGATTGGTGAACTCTTTATTTTCATTTTGTTTTTATTGCCAAAAAGACTGTCCTTTGCACTGAGACAGGGGGGTAAGGGGGAGCAGAGAGAGAACAAAGATAAGTAATGGGGAGTTGATAGCAAAGATAAGTAATAAGAGAGCACCCAGCAGCTTTGATAAGTTCAAATCTGTTGGCCCAGATAAACTATGTGTGCTGGGATATTGAAAATACAATTGCTGAAGCACTGTCAGTGTTTTTCCAAAGATCATGGAGGAGAGAGGGGAGGTCCTAGATTCAAATCTGACCTTATATACTTCCTAACTGTGTGACCCTGGGCAGGTCATTTGACCCCACTTGCTTAGCTTTTGTCATTCTTCTGTCTTAGAACCAATACACAGTACTGATTCAAAGATAAAAGGTAAGGGTTTAAAAAAAAAGATAATGGAGAGGCAGCTAGGTGGCTCACTGGATAGAGAACACATCTGGAGATGGGAAGTCCTAGGTTCAAATCTGACCTCAGACACTTCCTAGGTTTGTGACCCTGGGTAAGTGATTTAACCCCAGTTGTCCTGCTTTTACTGCTCTGCCTTGAAACCAATACTTATTACCAATTATAGGATAGAAAGTAAGGGTTTAAAAAAAGATCATGGAGCACTAGATAGATGCCACAGGATTGGAGAAGGGTCAGTGTCATTCCTAGTTTCAAAAAAGGGGGGAATATAGTAATGGATTAACCTGCAAGCACAGGCTGATGATCTTGCCTTCGATTCTTGGTAAAAATTCTAGAATTTATTATTAAAGAGAGATTTAATGAACATCTAGAAAAGGAAATGGTAATCATAAGAAAGCCAGTGTGGCTTCAAGAGTAGTGAATTACCCAAGACTTCCTCATGATTGATTTTATTTTTAACACTTACTAGACTCAAGGAGATGCTCTAGGTCAGCACTGGCAAAGGCTTTCAAATCCATGTGCCCAAACTTTGACTTCAAACTGCCTGTAAGCCCCCCCACCCACCCACCCCACTCAGAGAACAGATGGAAGAAGTGCTCACTTTGGATAGCTGGACAGAGGAGAAGGGCATGCAAAACAATATCCTAAGGCACTAGGAAGAGGGATGAATATAGCAGCAGCAGCACCACCACCACCCAGGCTGGCTGGGCACATGTGCCAATACTTCATCAGTGATGCTCTTAGTATATAGTTCACCTGGATTTTAGCATTTGAAGTCTTCTCATGTTTTTATTGTGGAAAAATATAGAGAAAAGTTGGCTAGGTAACATTACAATTAAGTGAATTTGGAACTTGTTGAATGGCTAGATCTCCAAAGTAGTAATTAATGGTTCCATGTCAATTCAGAAGGTCTCTAGTGGAGAACCCCAGGAATCTGTGCTTGGCTTTATGCCATTTATAACATTTTCATCAATGACTTGAGTAAAGGCATCCCTTGGCACCAAAGTGGTAAGGATCACTAACACATTGGATGAATGCCAGGTTTCAGAATCATCTAGACAGGCTAGAATAGTTTAAATAAAATCAGGGGAAAAATAGATGCCTACTTAGGGTTCACAGTGCCATATATATAGTAGATACTTAATAAATAGTGGTTGAAATGTTTGATTGTTAGATTCATGGTAAGTGACAAATTTTGCTACATGTTTAACTCAACCTGTTTCTACATTAGACTTTAAGGAATCCCCATTTTCCATCATTCTCTCATTTTCCATAACCACAACTCCACAAAGTTCATCCCTTGGTCCCCTGAAATTCTGTAACTGCTCTCTCTCCCTCAGGGAGTTCAGACATTTTCATGGTACTGACTAATACTATTATTAATGATTCCTTTATATAAGGCTCTAAACTTGTTTTCTCATCTGAGGCCCAGTCTCTTCTCTCCAAAAGCATCCTAGACATTTCTGCATAAATGTCCCACTACTATCTCAAAACCACCATTTCAAAGCAAGAATTATCTTCCTCCCAAAATAGATCCTTTCCTTTTTCTGTCAGCTGAACCACTATTCTCTCAGTCTCCCAGATAAAAAACCTTGGAACTATCCTTGACTCCTTTCTCAACTTTGCTCTCTAATACCAATTGGTCATCACTTATGTGAATTCTTTCTTTCCAGTTTCTCAGATTCATGCATCCACCTCCACTCCCAGAGGGCAGCACCTCATGCCCATCCTTTTGCAAGAGCCTACTAGCAGTTCTCCCTGCCTCCTTTTCCTCTCTTCTCCTTCCAGTCTAATTACATTCAGTGACTATTGTGAATAAAACAACATAAATCCAAAGATTCAAAGGAGGAATGAGAAGAAGGCAGATTTGGGAGTCAGAGGTCCTGGATTCAAATTCAGACTCTGCCCCTTATGACCAATCTGACTCTCTGAGACTCAATTTCTTCCTCTAAAAATGAAAGGGTTGGACTAGCTGATCCCTAAAGCTTCTTCCAGCTCTATTTGTTATGACTTAATAAAGCCTATCCCTGACTTTGATGTTTGTTCTTTTTTCCTGTCAGCTGCTCTCCTTTACTTTACCCTCGGAAGCCAGGTGTGCTCCAGTTGACCCAGTCTTAACCTACAAGAGCCTGTCTTGTTCTTTTTCTCATGCTCTGAAAAGAAAAAAGAGATGGATATGAGAATAGGAAGACAGTGCTCCCACTGAGTGGCTTGCTTTTTTATATCCTCAATGCTACTACAGCTGTACTCTCTTTCTTACATCTAAGCCAGGTTGCTGCTGGCCCCCTACTTACCTCTGCTCTGGCCCAGTCTGGCCTCCTTCCAGCTGAGCCTCCCTCATTGCTTCTGTCCTGGTGGCTCACTTTCTTAACTGTTCCCTGCCCTCAAATGCTTTGATTCTCCCCACCTCCAAGTGAGTGGGTCTCAATGCCACTGTGGCCCCTCAACCACAGTTAACCTGCCACCCTAACTCCATAACTCCCATGGTATGACAACCAGAGAAGATGCCTGGTCAGGATCAAGGCTGGGCAAAACTCTAAGAGGGAGGTATGTGTCTTTCCTAACTCTCAGATCTCCTTTTTTGAGCATCAGCCCTTCTTTGGTCACCCATCTTCCCCTTAACTTATCAAGACCTACTCAGGGATTATTTTATTCACTGTAAGGTTTAATGAATTACTACAATCAGGGTCCTATAACCTTTGACTGCCAGGATCCTATGAACCCTAACCAAGGAACACCAGAGCTAATAAGTGGACAGTGGTCCAGAAGATCAAGGATTTAGCTTCAAATTACCATGACTCTAAGGAGAATCTAAGCGCCTTGGTTGGGAGCAGTGACTGTGGCATCTTTATCTCCATATTCCCAGAGCTGAGCGCAACAACTTGCACATAGGAGATGCCTAATAAATGCTTGTCAAATTAAACTGAATGCCAGACAAGCCCTTTGGTAGTCTCTGCATCAAAGATCTCTGACAGCTCAAATTGCAGCCTGATACATGGGTTCCTCCACAGAAATACAATCCATCAACAAGAATTTATTAAGCACCTACTATGTGCCACCCACACTGTGTTAGGCACTGGAGATACAAATACAAAGAATGAAATAATCCCCACTCCCAAGGTGTTTACATACTAATGAGGGAGACCAAAAGTACATGTAAAAATATATACAGCATAATTGTCAAGCTAGGAAATACAAACATATTTGTTAACTTTTTATTATATTATATATTTTGTAATTATAATATAACAATAGTTATATAATTATTTTATTTATAATTACATATTCATTAATTGTTTGCAAGTTAAATAATATATATAAAAGCTAACTACAAGACAATTTATTAGGGAGGGCATTCATCAGTGGGAGATCAGGAAAGACAATGCAGAAAATGGTACTAGAGTCACATGTTAAAGAAAGAGAAGGACTCTGGGGATAGAAAGAGGGAGGAAACACACTCCAGGCACAGAGGAAACCAGGACAAAGGCATGGAGATGGGAAATGCAAATGTCATGGGTCAGTAAAAGAGAGAAGGTCAGTTTGGTTGGATCATAGAGGGTAGAAAAAGGAGTAATGAACAATGAATCAGGAAAGGCAGGTGGGAGCCAGATTTGGTAGGGTTTTTAAAGCTAAACAGAGGAATTCCTATTTTATCCTAGAGGCATTAAGGGAACCACTGGAGTTGATTGAGAATAGGAGTGAAGGAAAATGACTGGCAGCAATGTGAAGGGTGAACAAAGTTGGGAGAGACTTGAGAGAGGAAGACGAGTTAGGAAGTTGTCAAAATAATCTAAATGACGGGTGATGAACTGTATCAGTTACGAGAGTGGAGAAAAGGGGATGGAAAAGTTACACATGGCCAGACCCTCAAGGACAAAACCCTGCAGTCCTCTAGGTCCATGAAGAGGTTTCACCTGGCTCACCATCCCACTTTCAAGGATAAGCAGGTCCGAGACTTCAACCAACCTCCTAAGTGGTCACCTTTTATCTTGTCTCTCCCCACTCCAGTTCACACTACACACTGCTGACAAAGTAATTTTCCTCAAGTACCTTATTAAGTGACTCCCTTACTCAATCAAATCCAGTGCCTCCCTATGGCCTGTAGGATGAAATAGAAATTCCTCTGTTTAGTCCAATCTGGGTAACAGCAGCCAAGTTCTACCTTTTATACAACCACAGATCTAGAATGAGAGTCATCTAAGGTCATTCAACAAGTGAAGAAAAACTCTTGCTTTCACAGAGACCTCTTCTGATTCTCCTGCAGCCTCATTAACTGCTCCCCTGCCTTGTTCATTAGCTATTTAAACTCCTAACCCTCCATGTGCACATATGAGGGGGGAGATGTCTACATGTTTCTTCAAGGGTTTGTGCTTGGTCCTCTTCTCACTTGCTTCTCTCTCCTCTGACAAATCTGATTCAATTTGATGGTTTCATCTACCACCAATAAGCAGAGAACTCAAAAATCCACATTCCCAATCCTGACCACTTCTCTGAGCTACAAACATTTTGAATTGCCCACGTGATACCTCCATTTTTTGTTGTCCAATCAGTGCCTCAACCTCCACAAATATGAAAAAAACTAACTGCTATTTCTATCAATGGCACCACCCTCCACACAGTACCCCAAGCTTGAAAGCTTGGAGTTATTTGAGACCATCAAGTCATAGACTGAGATCTAGAGCTGGTACGGACCTTTTTAAGTCCAACTTCCCTCATCATTTTACAAATAAGGAAACTGAGGCTCAGGGCAAGTGACTTGCTCAAGATCATAATGGCAATAAGAAGTAGAACAGAGGCAAATAGAAGTAGAAGAAGGAATAAACAAGAAATGCTTTGTCTTTCTCATATACAGGAAGGAAGGGAAGAAAAAGAAAGAAAGAAAGAAAGAAAGAAAGAAAGAAAGAAAGAAAGAAAGAAAGAAAGAAAGAAAGAAAGAAAGAAAGAAAGAAAGAAAGAAAGAAAGAAAGAAAGAAAGAAAGAAAGAAAGAAAGAAAGAAAGAAAGAAAGGAAGGAAGGAAGGAAGGAAGGAAGGAAGGAAGGAAGGAAGGAAGGAAGGAAGGAAGGAAGGAAGGAAGGAAGGAAGGAAGGAAGGAAGGAAGGAAGGAAGGAAGGAAGGAAGGAAGGAAGGAAGGAAGGGAGGGAGGGAGGGAGGGAGGGAGGGAGGGAGGGAGGGAGGGAGGGAGGGAGGAAGGGATGGACCGAGGAAGGAAGGAAGGGAGGAAGGGAGGGAGGGAGGAAGGGAGGGAGGGAGGAAGGGAGGGAGGGAAGGAGGGTCAGGAATTGATCCCACATCTTTTAATTCAACTCTAGAGCTCTTTCCATGTCACCATGCTACATTCTCCAAACTGGAATCTTTGGTTTGGGGGGGGTGGGACAAGAAATCCTCCAGTACTTGAATTTATCAATGGTCTTGTTGATTGGAGCATTCTGCCCATTGATGAAGATTGAAATCCATCCAACACTTTCTCATCCTAGACAGCTCTTTCCCATGTCCTTTCATAAGGGTCTGCTCACTGTCTGGGAACAGGATGGCACTTGGGTGCCCAGAGACCAAAGAAGTACATGAACTTCCCATCACTTATCCCTAACTCTTACCACCTAACTAGTCCTCCTCTTTATATGCTCCTTCTCCTAGGCATGTCATCAGAGAGATCCCACTACAGCTGATATATCTACCAGACAGCTATCCTTTCCCCTTTGAGTGTCCTGCAAGTTCATTTCCTCAGAAAAGACATTATTTCAAGATTTGCAGCCACATAGCATCACTGAAAGAATATTCAGATTTTTATGAGCCTTTATTTCAGGAAGAAGTTTGGAGGGAAGTCATTGAGATGACTAGGTAATGTCATTGATAGCATGTTGGGATTAGATCAAGAAGACTGAAGTGTCCACAACTGAAAATGAGTATTGTAATAGCACCTAACTTGCAGAGTCATTGTGAGGATCAGAGCTGATAATATTTGTTCAAATAAAGAAAAAAGCATTCAGCACAATGCCTAGCACAGAATAGGAGTTTTATAAATACTTATTATATTCCCTTTTCTCCCCTTCAAATTCTGCCTCAGACCTTTAGTATAGCTGTGTGATTCTGTACAAATCACTTAACCTCAGTTTCCCCATCTATAAAAATGAAATAATAGCAGCAATTTCCCAGCATTGTTCTAATAATCAAATGAGATCATATATTTTAAATGATTTGCAAATCTTAAAGCACTATATAAATGCAAGGTGGTATTATTATTGTTATCTTCAAATGAAAGCATGACTCCATGTCTCAAAAGCAATCCAAATCAACCTTTTTCCTCTTTTCCAGTCCTGGGACCAGCTCTCTGTCCATTCATGAGGTCTCTCCAAGATACAGGTATTGTATTTTATATTGTATATTATAATTTAATGTTCTGTTTATCCAACTATAAATCCCATTCTGGATAATTGATTAAGGATAGAAGTAACATTGAGAAACAACATATTATGCAATATAATATGTATATACAATATATATATACAATAATATGCAACTCCCAGCTACAGTTGGGAGTGAAAGAGCATTAGTTTTAGAAACAGAAATTTAAGTTCAAATCCCAGCTCTGCCACATATGTGAATTTAGGCAAATTATTTCATTTCTCTTGGCCTTAGTTTCCTCGTTTGTAAAACCAAAGTATTAGACCAAATGACCTGCAGGATCTCTCCCATCAGTAAATCTATGATCCTCTGATACTATCACTAGATGGCCCCCAAGGTCCCTTCTTGTCCTGGAACTGTCTGGAAAGCTATCTCTCTTCATTGCCCCTCTTTGGAACCAAAACATCGCATCATTCGGGAGATCTATCCTGATCTTTCTGATTGCTAGGGCCAAAGGGTTTCCACTAATACAATTATGTATTTATTTTTAATTTCCTTATATGTGTAAATATTGTTTCCTGCTAAGATAATATAAGTTCTTTGAGGGAAGGGTCTATTTTTGCTTTTTAATTTGTATCCTCAGCACAAAGCTCAGTTCCTGGCATACCATGAGAGCTAATAAATGTTCGTTGTACCAAACAGTTTCTCATTCAAAGGGATCTGAGTTCCAGTGAGAGCTTAATAAATGTTTGTTGAACTGAATAATTCATTTCTCTTTTAAAAGGATCTCAGTTTCACTGGGTTCTTTTCCAGAATCTGTTTAAGTGAAAGCTAAAGAATATCATGGGAAAGTTCCACCTAAAAATGAATAATAAAGGAAAATCCATGGAACACTAAGAAAGATCATACATATGGTGAGAACAAGAATTGTGGCAGGGATGGTAGAACCCCATCCATTTGGGAATGCAAATATAAAATGCTGAAGGACTCGAGGAATGAATGTCTAGAAGCATTCTATTTGGATTCACACTCTTTGCTTCTGTGCTCATGGGGAAAAGTCTACATATGAACATGTAATCAAAATCAATCTAAATTATGAAGTAGTAGGAAAGGAGAAATATTGTTGTCAGAATACAAAAGATATTCAAGAGGAAAACGAAATGGTCTCAATTTTCCTTGTTGGGGTGTTTATAAATCAAGATTCATTAATTGAAAAATTATCCTCCTGGGCAGACTGACTCGGTCTCCCCTTAGAATCTGGTCTTTTGTATTCCAGAGGCTTTCATGCCACTGAAAGGAGGCTCAGGTAAATAATAAAAGTAACACAGATGAGAGGGTGGAAAGATGTCATTCCTGGAGCCGGGAAAGCAATGCAGGAGTCAAAAGAGCCAAGCATTCTTTCAAGTGAGCCATTACTCAAGCGGTAGGATTGCAATAATGAAACTGAACAGAATAATTGCTTTAAATATCTGTTTAAAGGTCTGGTTCAAAGAGGGTGGAGGTGGGGGGGAAGCAAGAAAAACTCTGCAAAGATGAGGAATGCTAGAAAAGCAATAGAGAAAGAGACCCTGGGGAAGTCTACAGAATAAGAGGAGGGGGAGGGGGAAATCCAAATAAGAAAACTAAGGAATGGAGCAAAAAATGAATCCTGAAAATCTGAAAGAAAGCCCTTGATTGCAGTGTCTGGCATTCCAAAAATAATCCAAATGTTGCAATTAAGGGCACTGTATGAACAGCAACAATATGGACAGTTTCTAGCAAGAGATGGATTCCCTTTGTGATACCAAAGTACCCCCCCAAAAAAGGAAGTACAAAGTCAATGCTTGTCTTTTCCAATGCATCCTGTGTCCTTTGGATAAGAAAGCCATCCCGAGCCTAATGTGGTATTTAGGGCCCTCTTAAATCTGAATCCTGAACCTCCAATATGACATTATCTGAAACAGCATGATTTCATGGATAGAGTTGGGAAGGTCTAGGTTCAAATCTCACCTCAGATATTTATACCAGCCTCATGACCCTGGAAAAGTCACTCAATGACTCTGAGCTTCCTTTGGGCTCTGGCTCCATGACCTAAGGTCCCTTCCAGCTCTAGATGCTTCACTATCACTCTGACCCTTTCATGTGTTCTATGTTCCATTCAAAACAAACTCTTTGCCACTCTCTAGATTTGGTCTGCCCTTCGTTTCTATGCCAACTTTATTTATCTTATCCTCAGTTCCTAGATTGAATTCCCACTGTTCACTTTTGCCCCTTGAAATTTCTTCCTTCAATTGACAATCCAAGTTTCCCTGGTAGGCTTCTCTGACTCCAGTAGGGAGGAATAGTCTCATGCAATTTCTCTTTGCATGTTGTTGTCCAGACCTTTGATTTATACTTACCACATTCTACCTGGATTCATACACTCAAGGTGGGGTTAGAAATCTCCTACTCCAAGTAATAGGACAGCTAGGTGGTACACTGGATAGGTCACCAACTCTGAAGTCAGGAAACCTGAGTTCAAATTCAGCCTCAGACGTTTACTAGCAGTGGAACCCTGGATAAATCACTTAAGCCTGTTGGCCTCCGTTTCCTCATCTCTAAAAGGAGCTGGAGGAAAAAAGATGGGAAACCACTCTAGTACCTCTGCCAAAAAAATGGAGTCACAAAGAGTGAAATGTGACTCAGTTGATTAAACAACAAAAACTCCAAGTAATAAAGGTGATGGAGCCCAGACTTTTTGACTAAATCAATCAAATTAGGGTGAATGAGATCTTAATAAATTTGGGAAGAGTGGCTTAACTTAAGTCATTGAATAAAATCTGATGATTTCCCAGAGAAAATGTCCTGAGGTTAATCACCAAAAATCAAGCATGGTTCTGGGTTTATTTGTGTTTCAATAACAATTCTAACAGAAGTATTCCAACATAATATTGGGTGAGGGAATCAGTATTTGGGCATAAGAGTTGAGGAATAAATATTAAAAGTTTTCTGAGGTCCCAGAGACAATATATAAGAAAATCAATATTTGAACCCATGTCTTCTATCTCTACACTATTCTTCTCATTTTACAGATGAAGAAACTGGGGCTTTTTCATAGTATCACAAAGCTAGCAAATATCTGAGGCACAATTTGAACTCATCTGCAATTGACTCCAAATCCAAGCCACTCTCCTCTCCTACATCCTTCTACCACTCTAGTTGCCTCTCTTCTTCTTTGGCCCCCATTTAACATTCTGTACAATGGCTGCTACAACATCTATGAGTTAACAGATAGAAGGAAAAGACCAGTCCAGATAATTCTCTGTTTAACACAGCCAAAGTAGAGAGCCACAGGCCAGTGATTCCCTTTCCAAAAGCATCTACTCCAATTCAAATGATCTTGGTTAATTCTGCCCCAACTAGCAGACCCTACAGAATTCCTGGTCCACTTTACCAAAAGGCTCAATCCAACATGAATGTATGAACCATCTTGAGTAGGATACTGTGTTTGGTGATGGGAATGCAAAGGAAAAAGAAAAGGCATAATCCCTACCCTCAACGTGACTGCTTTAGGAAGAAGAAAAGAAATAAATACAATTATGTGATCAAAATATAATTATACAAAAAAGAGGAATCATACAGAAGGGTATGAAAAGACCAAAAGTGGAGGAAGGGGGACCTACCAGGAAAACTTTCCTGAAAGAGGTGGCTCCTGGGTTGGGCTTTGGAGAAGCACAAAGATTTCAACAATAGGGAATATGAGGAAGGTCCACTGGAGTCATGAGAGATGGCATGCACATGGGGATGGCATGTACAAATATTGGGAAGTGGTATAAACTGGAACAAGATTAGGAAAGAGTTGTCAAAACAGTTTGGAGCTAAAATATAAAGAAAGAGAATGGGAATCATGCAAAGCAAGGCCAAGAAGATATACTGGAGACATTGGCTGGGGTGTGGGGGATATGAGCATAGCTTACTTTTTCTAAAAGCTGGATCAAGTAGAGGAGCAGAAAGATAAGCGCTTAGCTTAAGGGGGAACTGTGCAGACATTGGAAAGTTGGGTTTTTGTTTGTGTATTTAAAAGAAATGGCGAACACCACTGTTGGGTTTGTACCCCAAAGGAAAAAGACTTGTACAAAAATATTCATAGCTGCACACTTTGTGATGGCAAAAAATTGGAAAATGAGGGGATGCCCTTCAATTGGGGAATGGCTGAACAAATTGTGGTATGTGTTGGTGATGGAATACTATTGTGCTGAAAGGAATAAAGAAATGGAAGAATTCCATGTAAATTGGAACGACCTCCAGGAACTGATGCAGAGCAAAAGGAGCAAAACCAGGAGGACATTGTACACGGAGATGGATACTCTGTGGTACAATCGAATGTAATGAACTTCTCTACACCAGCAATGCAATGACCCAGGACAATCCAGAGAACTTAGGAGAAAGAACACTATCCACATCTAGAGAAAGAACTGTGGGAACAGAAACAAAGAAGAAAAACATATCACATGGTTCAATGGGGATGTGATTAGGGTTTTGATGTTAAAAGATTGCTTTACTGTAAATATTAATAACATGGAAATAGGTTTTGAACAATGATACATGTATAACCCAGTGGAATTGCTTGTCGGCTTTAGGAGGGGGAAGGAGGAGAATCATGAATCATGTAACCATGGAAAAACATTCTAAATAAACAATATGGCGAGTGATAGGAGATATATAATGGTGTAACCTAAGAGAAGGGAGTCAGTAAAGAAGAAAAGATTGAAAAAGGGAAAGTTAATAGTAAATAATATAAATGTATTAATTAAATAAATGAATATAAAATAAAGATAAAATAAATAATTTAATAAATATTGAATAAAAATTAAATAAATGAATATAAAATAAATATTGATGAAACTAAGTACTAGAAGAGAGGAAGAAATCAAAGACACAATTAGAAAGGTGAGTATCGATAAGGAGGAGGACCACTTTATCCTCTGAGAACTGAAGGAAAGACAGAAAGGTGGGAGAAGATGGAGATTTGAACTTGAACTAGAAAGAATGTAAGGATACTTGTTGGACCAAATATGGCTTCACAGCTCTTCCCTATAGAGAATATGACATCTCCTGTCTCATACTTTTGTACACATGATCCCCCACAAAATCATGGAATTGTAGACATGGATTTAGGTCCAATCATCTCATTTTTTAAATAAGGTATCTGAGGACCACAGAAGTAAAGAGACTTGACTAAGATCCCATAGATAATAAGAACCAAAGCCAGGTTCTCTGATGTCAGATTCAGTGTTCTTTCCATCACATCCTTCCATCTCTATCCTAGACTCCCTAAAATAGTGAGATACCTAGAACATTAGGTATAATGGAAAGGAGCTTGGTTTTGGAGTCAGAAAAGACTTGGGTTCAAATTCTGCCTCAGACAATGGGGGAAAGTCATTTTACCTATGTAAGTCCCAGTTTCTTCATAGGTGAAATGGGAAGGATAGTAGTAGCTACACTTTGGGATAATGCATATGCATATTCAAGCTAATGCATATGAATTTATTTGCAAAACTTAAAGTGCTTTGTAAATAAAACTCTTATTACTGTAAAAATTAAATTTATATCTCAAATAATAAAAATATATTTTATAAGGTTTATTAAATGATCACTAGAAGTCAAGGAATAAAGAGGATACAAAATAAAAACCACATGCCCATGGCTGGTTAGCCATTTTTAAAATCCCCACTCACCACCATCACTACTGATTGCTGTATCATGCCCAAAAAGAGAGAGTGGGAGGCGTTATCGCCAGTTAAATACCAATAACGTGATCTCACCAACGTGGAGATGCAGGAGAGATTATAGGGAATTTGGGGAAATACTAATGACTTCTGGGGAATGAAGTCAAAGGTTCAAAATCTCCACTTATATATTACATCAAGGATAGGAACTGAACTTATGAATCTATTAGTTTAGGGAACTACTGGAATGAGGAAACTCCTACATGAATGCAAGTCAACACATTCTTCATATTTTTGGTTTTAGAGAGTTGCCCAGAGCACTGAGAAATAATTTGACTTGCCTAGGGCCACACAACTAATGTATAACAGAAACAGGCCTTGAGCTCAGGTCTTCCTGGCTCCAAGGTCAGTTCTATCCACTAGCCATCCTGCCTCTCCATGATCATTACCAAGTAAAAAATGAACTGATTAATACACATGCAATTGACCCTATTCTGTAATACTTAGTACCAATACACCCACTCCACACTCTGATATGAACAGGTCTAATCTTGGACAACATTGACAAAGGGGTAATTTGTCTTTTGTATCCTACCATTTTCCCTATCTCCCACTTCATATTCAATCCCCAAGTCCTAGTGATTCTTGGGTCAGGGGATGCAAGGAGTGAAGTTACTAAAGAAGGGTAGGGCAGGGCAGGGATGGTCTGTCAGCAACATGCTACAAACCCTAGGATGACTTTTTGAAGGACCCTCAGCATTGACCAAAGATTCAAGAAACAGGAATTGAGCTGCAAAAACAGTTGATCTCTGATTCAGTGTAAATCACTTAGTATCTCTGTTCATTGATTTCTCTGCCCATAAAAGAGATGTCATGGGGTTTCTCCTAGAGAGAAGAGACTTGCCTCTCACCTATATGGACTCTGTATGAAACCTGGAGAAACCAACTTGACCTCTAAGTGCCTGACCAATTCCCTCAGTGGCATTTAAGTTGATGGTCTATATTATTAGAAGGGGTGTTGCTTTCGGTGTAGTTTCTTCTGGGGGAATTCCCTACATACAAGAAAATAAAGTGAACTCAGTGGGAGTTTTGGAAATAGAAAAGAAAGATAGATCATAATACTCTTGTTCACCACTTCAGCCTACCTGTCACCTAAAAATGTTTTAGAGATACATGAGTGAAATGCATGGAAATTTTTAGAATAAACTTTCTAAAGAGCTGCAAAGTGGTGAGTTATTTTAGGATATGTTTTAAAGGAGTCATAGAACATCTAAATTTGGAATGTGAAAAAATGAAATATCAAATATGAAAAGAATTCTGATTCTAGGAATCTATTAGTTCTCAAGGCAACAGCAGATAGAGCACTAGATTTGGAGTCAGACTTCAAATCTTGACTATCATTTAGCATCTGGGTGATCATAGGTCAGTTACTGTACCTCTTTGGAATTCAGTTTCCTCACCTGTAAAATGAAAGGAATGGAATAGATGACCTCTAAGGTCTCTTCCTTAGTCCATCTCTGGCTTAGAGGGCCCTCAGATGTGATCATTCAAAACCATACTTAATGAATGGTGGAGCCATTGACTCAAACAAGGAAGTCAAAAGGAGGGATCAATTTTGAGGAATGGTAGAAAGAATGATATGTTCTGTTTTGGACCCAGAACCTGAGCTGTCACCAGGACACTCAGATGGAGCTATCCATGACACAACTAGGAATAAAGCTCAAGAGGAAGGTCTGGAGTGGGGATATAGATTTGGGAGTCTTCTGGAAAGGGAGTGAATAAGATTACCTATGGAAAGACTGTAAAGAGAGGAAAGAATAGAGACAAGGACAAAAAACTTGGGGCATAAATACTTAAAAGGAAATGGCAACCTATCCTCCCCTCAGGTTCTCAGTTCCTTCACATATAAAAGGAAGTATTTGGCTAAGATGACGTCTAAGATCAATTACAGCTCAAAATTTGTTATTATTTTTAAGGTAGATTGGAGCTTGAGAGTAGAGGAAAGGGTATCCATGTTCTTGCATGGATTATGCCAAGGCACATTCCTGAGAATCTCTATCATCAGATCCTCCATCTTCAGACTCAACCAGGACAGTGGGTCAGCAGATAACCTGTCAGGTGAATTTTTCATTCAAATTATGTCAAATAAGTTAAATATTAACTAAATATGCTAGTGCCTTTCTATGTAAGCAAATATGCATTTGTAAATAAGTACCATACAGAAGACTTGTAAAAATCAGTACAGAATGAAGTGAGAATAAACAAGAGAATGGTTTATACAAAGGCTAAAATGTAAAATAAAAAAATATAATGTATAAGGAAATGTAAAGGTATGTAACCACTAATATAAAGGGGTGGGATACTTGGACAAACTTAATAATTCTTATCAGTGCAATAAAGACATGTAATTGCAAATCCACAAATCTGATGATCATTGAGTGATGATAAACTGGAAGGGCAGAATGAAACTTTCTTTTTCATAGCTAACCAAATCCTGAATTTCTTTTTCTTTGCTATACTTACTTGTTACAAAGGAAGGATTTGGTTTGAAGTAGTAGGAAAAGGGATGGGCAAGAGATGGGAAATATGTTTCGTTTTCAGCTTGTGGTCTATCATTGGATTGATCAAAATTGTAAAATATTTAAGAAATGTTTTTCCCCATAATTTTTTCATCATTGTATGAACTGTTCTCCTAGTTCTGCTTAGTTCACTCTGTGTCAGTTCAGAGAGATCTTCCTAATTTCCTCTGAGACAGTTCATTTCATCATTTCTGATGGCACAGTAACATTCCACTACATTAATATACCACAATTTGTTTTGCCATTCCCAAGTAAAGTTCTTAGTTCTGGTTTGAAGCTGCTATATTTTTGTACATGAAGTTAATTTTTCTCTGGTCTCAAAAAGGGTAAATCATTATGGAGTGTTTATTAATTTTTTAATTATTTCAGGTTTTCTCTAAAAAGCAGCTTCCTTAGTGTAACAAATCTTTGTTTTTACATTATTAATTCCCTTTCAGACAATGCAGAAAACAAAAATAAACAAAGGAAATGTATGGTGTCCAAAGTTGAACAAAGATCCATCAGAAATGAAAATGAAGTAAAAATAAAAGTGAATGGGAAAAGATTATTCACTAAAATTAATATTTTTTTCAGGAAAATCATTATACAAGACAATGAACAATGACATTATTTACTCCCCCCAATTCTACCAAAATAAAAATAAGAGTAGTATGGTTTAGAGGCAGCTCGATTGAGAGCCAGACTTAGAGACAGGAAGTCCTAGGTTCAAATTTGGCCTCAGGTACTTCCCAGCTGTGTGACTCTGGGCATGTCACTTAACCCCCATTGCCTAGCCCTTACCACTCTTCTGCCTTGGAACCAATACACAGTATTGATTCTAATTTAGAAAGCAAGGGTTAAAAAAAAAAAGAATTGTATGGTATGATAACATTGTTAAAAATGGCAAGGAAATATTACAAAGGATACTCAAGTCTCATGCTACAAGAGTTCAAGGGTCAGGCTTAACAGAACTATATCCCTTTTCCTTTTTATGCAAAATTTTAAGTAAGATAAATCTCAGTATAAAGAATTACCCATTTTGTCCAAGGAAAAAACAACTTAGAATAAAGGTAATAAATATATCAAGAAGAAATATACATAATGATTTAAAATTAAAATTCATTTAATACTACCACCCAAAGGATTACAGATTATAGTTCTAAGATGGACCCTAAAGGCCATGTAGTAGACAGAGTACTGAATCTGGAGTCAGAACAGGGTTCAGAACCTGGATCTGCTCTTCTGCTCATTTCCTTGGGTCCTAGAGAAAGTTTAGGGAATTGGATTAAATTATCTCCAAAATCTTACAGCTTTCATTTTATGATGTGATGAAGCCAGTACAACCCCCTCAATTTACAAATGAGGGACCTCAAGCACAGGTAAAGTGACAAGATCATCCAAGTATTAAGGGGGAAAGTCAGTATTCAAAACCAAGTCATCCAAGTCCAATGTGTCTCTACTACAAATCAATATTTCTCTACTAAGCTATTTTGCTTCCTCTCTGAAGCAATCTGGAACTTGTTGGTACAATCAGAAGGACAGACTGGAAAACTGGAGAAGGGAAGCTTAAGAGAAACTTAGACAAGATTCCTCCTAGGCTTGTCTGAAGTAAAGGAATCATAGATCATAGATTTAGAATTATAAAGGCCCTCAGATGCCATCAAGTCCAACCTCTTTATTTTACAAATGAGATGAAAGCACCAAATAGTTAAATGATTTTCCTAAGGTCATACAGCTAGTAAATGTTTGAGACAGGATTTGAACTCAGGTCTTCCCGAGTCCCAATCTCTGCCCGCTATGTAACCTAGAGGATCAATACCCATACCAGGTGACAGGATCCTCTACTAGATTAATTTAAGGAACCTTTTCCTGTGGGTACCTTCTTTGTTCCTATTCTTTATATTAATAACAAAGTCATGTATATTGTTGTTATTTGGTCTTTTCAGTCATGTCCAACTTTCTGTAACCCCATTTGAGAATTTCCTGGCAAAGATACTACACTGGTTTGCCATTTCTTTATCTAGCTCATTTTGCAGATGAGGAAACTGAGGCAAACAGGGTTAAGTGACTTGCCTAGAGTGTCTGAGGCCAGATTTGAACTCAGGAAGATGAGTCTTCCTGACTACAGATTCAGCACTTTATCCACTGTGCCACCTAGTAACCCAAAAGTATACAGCTCCTTTCATATTTTGTGCTTTACAACAACCCTATGAAGTAAGTACAAGAGATAGTATTATTCCCATTTCACAGATGAGAAACTTGGGATCCAGATCTCTTACCTGTCAAGCCCAACACCCTATCCATTACTCCATTCTGTTTCTCATCACCAAGCAGTTTTCTGGTCTTAATTTGTTTTTCAAAGTAGCCTTCCCCACTGGGAAGAGAGGCTCTGCTCAGTCTATAAGAATGCCAACCCCCGTGGTTGATATTTCCAGTTCTGAATTATTAAACTGACTGGCTGTTGCCTATCAGCTGGAGCTCCATGGAGGCAGTTCCCTAGGGCCTGAATAAGCTGATCACTGAAATTCCAAATGTGTAGGAATGGGAAACAAAAGCCCAACACCCCAAAGTAATGGGGACCCTGTGCCCCACCAGTATGCGTCAGCATACCATTTCTTCTTCTAACATCCGTTACCCTCAAAAAGCTGCTGCATCAGAGCTCCCATCCTTGTTCTATATTCAAAAACATGTTTCTGGCACCAAGGAAAGAAAGAAAACAGATGCCCTCTGTTTTACCAACAAAGAGGTGCCACAAAACAATCCAAGCTGCTCCTCAGGAAATATTTTTGCGATATTAACATATTGCCAAAATAATCTTTCTAAACAATTGTTTCTCTTACCCACAGATCTCAAAACACTTTAATAATCTACAAACAAGGGTGTATTAAATGCCTATTAACTGACAGGCACTGGCAGCCAGAGGATCACTATCTTCTATTCCCACATTGTGACTGTTGTTCAGTCATTTTTCATGTCGTGCCCCATTCTTTGTGACTCCATTTGGGGTTTTCTTGGCAGAGGTTCTGCAGTAATTGTGATTTCCTTCTCCAGCTCATTTGACAAATGAAGAAACTGAGGCAAAGGAGGTTAAAGTGACGTAAGTGACTTGCCCAGGGTCACATGGTTAGGAAGTGTCTGAGGCTAGATTTGAACCTGACTCCAGGTCTGACATTCTATCCACTGTACCACCAAGCTGCCCTACACACAAAGGTGGCTATCAGAACAAAAGCTGGCACACAGCACTTAAAGGTAGACAAGGTGCTTTACAGGCATTAGCTCATTTGGGTCTTACTTCCGCCCTGTAGGTAAGTACCCTCATTACCTCCCTCTTCCAGATAAGAAAACTGAGGTTTAGAGAGGTTGTGACCTCCCCAGATCACATAGCCAGTAAAGGTTATAGATGTGATTTGAGAAATGCCTCCTCCAAAGGAAAATTGAGTTGAACCTCGAAGGAAGCCAACCCAGGAGGAACTGTGCCTATAGGAGGATGACAGTTTTCCTCTACTAGACATATCTAGGTATTATCTAACTCCCAAAGTAAACAAATCCAAAAGAATTACCCAAATTTCATACAAGTCTTAACATGGACAAGGTGCCCAACACAGCCATTTTTTCCCTCTTTGTTCCAATCAATCAAGAAATCTGTATTTTTTGAGCTCTGCTATGTGCCAGGAAATATTGGGATGAGAAAGACATGATGGAGCCAAAGAAAGGCCATTGGATTTCAGGCTGCTGCTATTTCTCTCTTTTAAATATGTCTTGAACCAAAATTACACGTGACCTTTTGGGCAATGGAAAGACTCTTGGGGGAGCAGAGGTGTACGGAACAGATTGCTTCATTTACCAACAATGAGTTTCACTCAAGACAGAGAACAAAAGATAGCCAAGAAGTGAGGCACGGAAACAGAGGTGGGTTGGTCATGGAGAGAGGGAGAGCTATCGACAATAGATGAGCAAGACAAGGACTCCCCGTGAAAAGGTTAAAAGGCTTGGAGGAAGGTCTCTAGCCCATAGAGAATTTATGGGATGACGTGTTAGAGGAGAAAGCATGGAAGGGTAAAAACAGCATCAGAGGGTGGACCCACAGTGGTAAAATCACAGATCTCCTGAATCATTAAATTATTAGTTTATCGATACAGAATCCAAAGTATTATAGCATAGTGACTGGCACATAGTAGGTGCTTAATAAACATTTATTGGATTCATGATTGAACTGTATTAGTACAATTAAATTTAGACAATTTATTGATTTGATAACCCTCAGACCCAAATCAGTGGAAGTTGACCTAAAGCTTTTCTAAGTCAGAAAATGAAATGTTATGCCGTGGAAGCTGTCCTTGATTATTGGATTCTACCTCCAACTGGACTCTGGGGATTTCATCCAGTGGACAGCATAAGTGAACCTCATAACCCCCATCAAATCAGCCCAAGCAGCTGTCCCCAGACCCCATACATAGCTTGCTAAATGGAAACCTAGCCCACCATCATGGAGCTGCCCAGCTAAAAGAACTGCCCCGGCTATGGTCATCTCCAGAGCCAAAGGCTCAGATGTTGAACATCACAAGGTACACAGCCTAAAACTGCTCAAGGCTATGGGCTGGACAATAAGAAAATACACTCTGAACTACAGTGGATGTGCTATATAACATGGGTTGGGATGGTGAGGAAGGGAAATTATCTCATTGACCCTAATGACCTGAAATTTTAGGTAAAAGGGATTTTTTTAAATTTGGAAATAAGGGGCCAGTTAGGTAGCAAGGTGGCTAAAGTACAAGATATGAGTCAGGAAGACCTAGATTCAAATTTGGCATCAGATACTTATCAGTTGTGTGATTCTGGGCAAGTCACTTAACCCCTTTGCCTAGCCTTTGCCACTTATGAGCAGCAAATATTGAAGGAGTCATTAGAGTATGTTGGCATTCACATGACCCTCTTAGTATTTCTCATTTCTAGAGGCAGCTAGCAGTGGCTAGCGCAAGACTCAGAGACAAGGACAACCTGAGTTGAATCCAGCCTCAGATACTTATTAGATTGTGAGACCCTGGATAAGTCTTTTGGCCTGAGTCTGCTTCATTTTCCTCAACTGTAAAATGGGGATGAAAATAGCAACCTATCTCCCTGAGTTGTTGAGAGGATCAAATTATACAATAATTGTAAAGCACTTTGTGCAGTTAACACTTCGTAAATGCCTGTTTCCTTCCTTCCTCAGATTTCCATCATGAGGCATTTTCTGAGCCACCTCCCCCCATTATCCATGCTCCCACCCAATTATCTTATATTTTGTTGTGTAGTATAATGGATCAAAAGCTGCCTCTAAGCCAGAAAGACCTGACTTCCAGTCCTGCCTCCACCATGCACTAGTTTTATGATCCTGGGAAAGTACAGGACTCAGTTTTCCCAATTGTAAAATACAGAAACATTGATATTGATGTAGATTATATAGAAGATACAAATATGAATATAGATGATATAGATATAAATATAGATTATACAGATATAGATTATATAGATGATATTGACATAGATATGGATTATATAGATGATACAGATATAGATTATATAGATGATATTGACATAGATATGGATTATATAGATGATACAGATATAGATTATATAGATGATATTGACATAGATATGAATTATATAGATGATACAGATATAGATTATATAGATGATATTGACATAGATATGAATTATATAGATGATACAGATATAGATTATATAGATGATATTGACATAGATATGAATTATATAGATGATACAGATATAGATTATATAGATGATATTGACATAGATATGAATTATATAGATGATACAGATATAGATTATATAGATGATATTGACATAGATATGAATTATATAGATGATACAGATATAGATGATATAGATGGTATTATTATAGATATGGATTATATAGATGATACCGATATAGATATAGATGATATAGATACAGACATATCAGACACAGTACTAGGTACTGATGACACAAAGACAAAAAAATGAAGTGATTCTCACTTAACTCATATTGATTAACTGATATAGGTCTCTGTTCTACATGTATTCCAGAGTACACGTGAGTGTGACTCCCTGCCTAGTCTGTGTCACTATAGAACCTGGATTCAAGGTCTGCCTCTGTCCCCTCCTTATAGTGTGACCCTGGGCAAGTCATTTAACCAGGCATTATTCTAAGACTTTAATTTGTCCTCATTAAGAGTTTCCTAAGCCAATAAAAAGAGAGGTTCAGCCCCTATTCCTACCCCATTATTTAATATGCAAGTAGGTTGATTTATGTGCATGTTGACTCCCTTAATAGAATTTAGTAAACTTCTCAAGATCAAGAAATGTTCCAGTTCTTTCTCTGTATTTCTAGTAACAGGCACAGTACTTAACATGCAGTTAATTGGACTGTTTTGCCATTTCCTTTTCCAGCTCATTTTATAGATGGGGGAACCAAGGCAAATAGCATTAAGTGACTTGCCCAAGGTCACATAAATAAATACTCAGGTAGTTTGTCATTTCCTTTACCAGCTCATTTTGTAGATGGGGAAACTGAGGCAAACAGAGTTACGTGAACTGCCGAGGGTCTCAGTATGTGTCTGAGGTCACATTTAGACTCCTGAAGATGAATCTTCCTGATTCATCATACTGTTCACTGTACCACCTACCTGCTCATTAGATTACATGTGTCCATTTTTAATCTTTTGAGTCTTCCTGACTCTAGACCAAGCACTTTATTGAACCACCTAGCTGCCTCCAGAACCTGAGGCCATAGGTTCAAATGCTACTAACCACTGAGGCTGCTGGTGGCACAATGGATAGAGCACTGGACTTGGAGTCAGGAAGGCCTGAGTTCAAATTCAGCCTGAGACACTTACTAGCTAGGTGGTCTTGGGCAATTTTGATGGTTTATTATTTGACTTAATAATTCTTGAATCATTCATTTTTTAAGCCCTTACCTTCTGTCTTAGAACCAATAATAAGTATCAGTTCTAAGGCAGAAGAGTGTTAAGGGCTGGGCAATTGTAGTTAGGTGACTCACCCAGGGTCACATAGCTAGGAAGTGTCTGAGCTCAGTTCTGAATCCAGGTCTCCCTAACTCCAGGCCTGGTTCTCTATCCCCTCAGCTAGCCCTGAATCACTGAATTTCAAAGGTTTTTTTCTTCCATATTTTTGACGGTGCTTTGTTCAATTCTTCTAGCTTTGGTCAGGGACCCTGGAATGACTTATACATAAAAATAGCAACCCAAAATAAGCATACCAAGAACAAGCATTTATTAAGAACCTAAAGTCAGGTACTGTGCCAATCTCTTTACAAATATTCTCCCCTTTAAACTTCAAAACAACCCAGGTAGGGTGGTTCCATTATTATCCCCATTCTGAGGAAATGAAAGAAAGCAAACACATACCAGAAACCACAAAGCCAAACTTCCTTCCCCAGTTAGAAAAACCATCCCTCAAAACTGACAAAAACAAGGCGCTCTCTTCCTTAATGACAAAATAGTAATTCTGAGTGCAGAGAGGCGACCAAAACTCATTTGCAGTTGGACAGCTCTTTTCTGTCCACGTGCAGATAGGCAGGTCCAGATTTGGAGGAATTTTCTCTACTCTTGGCTAGAGCTTTTCTCTCTATTTCCAAACAGGAGGCCCAATCGAAAAAGGGAAATTTATCAGAATGGCATTAACAAGTACATAAAAAATACTTTTTAAAGTGATTTCAATAGGGGGGAAAAGTTGTAGGAGACCTGCTCCTAGTGCAATAACACTTAAGTACCTTCTATATTCAAGGCTGCATTAAGCACCTACTAAGTAACAAGGCAAACGTAATAGAAAGAAAAAACTGAAAGCACTCAACCAAATAGAAGGAATATGCAAAAGGAAAGCACTCTGGTGTGTGACAGATGCAAGGAGCAAAGACAGGAAACACTTTGCTTCTTATCGGAGATGTGTTTTAAAGGCTGTGCTTTGAAGGAAGTTGGGAAGCTCTCATGAGCAGCACTTTCAACATTCATAGATGACTCTAATGTTTTGACTGGCTCCTTAATTTTTTTTCAAGACCCTCTCCCAACACCTATATCATCTAGCCAATTCTCTAAAAGATCCCTGTATCTAGGCTTTCCTCTTTATCCTCATCCTTTGTCAAGACACCCTTCTAAATCAATCAATCAACCATTTGAGCATCTACTGTATGCAAAATTGGGCAGCTAGGTGGCACAGAGGATCAAGAAGGCATCTCCCTGAGTGCAAACCTGGCCTCAGCTACGTGACCCCAGTCAAGTGACTTAACCCTGTTTGCTTCAGTTTCCTCATCTGTAAAATGAGCAGGAGAAGAAAATGATCAACCACTCCAGTATCTTTGCCAAGAAAACCCAAATGGAGACTGTGGCTGAAACAACTAAAGAACAACATGTGCAAAACACTGTTAAGAGAAGCAGATAGAAAAATAAATGAATGAGTGAATAGATCAGTATATTAATAAATAAGAGACTCCTTACTTCAAGGAAAATTCACATTCTAATGGGGGGATACAAAACACGACATGCAAGGTTTCAGCTACAAGTCAGATGGAAAGGCCCCATAGTCCTTAGGATGTATCCGCAAAACAAATGGTCATAGCTCTTCTTTACTGTCATTTTCATTGATAAAATCATATCAGTTTCTGATGTTGAACCATCTGACAATTCCAAGACCTTTGGTGGAAGGAACTCTTCCTTTTATTTGTCCTTTTCCATCCCCCTTTTGCTCCTGTCAGTGGCTATCACCCTACCCCCTAAAACTAACATCCCCTCCAAAAGCTTGAAGTCTGACCTGGCCTGGCTCTACTAAGTTCTCCTCCTAGACCTGTTTGCTCTCTCAGTTCTGCCAAACAAATCTCTTCTTCTTCCACTTCCTCATCTGACCGTCTCCTCTACCCACCAACCCCAATTCTTGGAATAGCTATTCTGCATATTCACTTAGCTGCTCAATACTATTTTCTAAAGATCTCCTGAAAATCCAATTCTTTCTTAAGATTGTATTTGGGCAAAGTGGAAGCGAGGGACAGTCTTCAACCTTATCTGATGCATCCAGTCAGTCATCCCCCAGTGTTGTAACTGGAATGCATACAAATGCAAACTACATAAATAAACCAGCCCAAAAAATTATAGTGAAGCATCAACATGCACAAATCATCCCAGCTTTGAAAAGTTTAACCCCGTGCACATCTGTGGCCATCTTGCTTTTCAGGCTTCCCAGCTTGTCAGCTAAGGAGCAAGTCACTTTGAACATCTCTGGACAATCACAAAAGAGCAGAGGAGAAGATCATGACAGGTAAGGACCCAGCCAGACAAAAGGACAATTAACTCCATAGTCAGTGTAGCAAATGTCCAACTATCCCATTGAGTTAAACAAATGGGAAACTGAATTCCAAGGCTTTCCTTTCTATTTTGTTCTCTATAAAACAAGAATACTGCCCATTTCTGCAAAAGTATGTGCCATAGACCCCAGGTAGACAGTTGGCTAAGCTAACCACCTCTTGCCTTTTTTTCTCTCCACCACAAATAAACAATTGATTGTCAGCAGATTCCAGGTAGATAAGAAAAATTCTTGATGCTCTAGCACCATCTGATTGAAAACACTATACTGTTTGAGTACATACTCTTTCACTCATGCACATACACACACAAACACACACGCATGCAGACAAATGAACCAAAAGAAAATTGTAGACTATCACTCAAAGCCTTCCCTTTCCATAACTATCCTGCCATGTATCTATTACATCTACCAAATGGAAACAGACATTTATATGAAGATCAGTCCCCAAGCTGACCAGCAGGTTCCCATTCAGTCAGAGCATCTGTCTGCTCATCCTTGCCATTGTAGGCAAAGGAATAATTTGAGAAATTTGTGAAATAAAGGAATGCCCTAAGACCATATTATTTTATAGCCTTAAAACTATTTTGATGGGAATTTTTTCCCTTTGAGTTTACTAAAAATTTGGAGTGGCTCTGGAAACATTTCAGCTTTTATTTCTGTAAGTTATTTATATAAAGATTAATTTAGAAAGGTGAATAGGTTTGTTTGAAGTTTTCCTGGGTCATCCTAAGAACCAGAGAAGATGAAAACCACACCCACCTAAAAGAGAGTTGTTTCTCTTTGAAGCACAAGGAACCAAGGATATATTCTTCATAAATGATTTCTGAAAACTGGTCAGACAACAAGAATTTATTAAGAGGTTACAATGTGCCAAGAATGTCACTAAATAAGCATTGGGTGTGCTGTCAGAAAGTTTGCGCCATCATGATGAAAGAAGCTACCCATCTCCTGAAAGGGAGATGATGGACTCAGACTATAGACTAATACATAATTTGGGGGGGGGCTGGTCAATGTGAAAATTCTTTCTGCTTGACTATTCATGTTTGTTACAAAGGTTTTGCTCTTGGTTCTCAATTGGGAAGAAACCAGATTTTCATTTAGAAAATAAAATGAAATTTAACTTAAATTTTTTTCCTAAACTATGCATATTTTCCCCAATCCTCCCCTGTGTCTTTCTTTGCATCAAAGTCACTGAAGATAAAAATAGATGTTGATTTCTTTTGGGAGCTTTTGCAGTTTCCATTTAAACTAAAAATCATACGGAGAGAGAAGTCCAGCCTTGCCAGTGTCTTTTCCTATGCCAAATGTATTTGTTCTCTGAATTGATAACCTCCTCCTCACATTAAGCTTTTTAGTGATAGCGATACTATTCACCTGGTGAATATGGGGATGCTATTAAGACTTCCAATTTTCTCATAATAAAATATGGTATGCGATACATATTTGTTAGCTATATAAATATATATTTCTATATTCACACATTGCCATATATATAATATAGATTTTAAATGTACAAATTAAAGACAGGAAATCACCAAATGATTTGATGCTTAATTTCCAGTGTATATGGTTTCCGGTAAAATTAATTGTTCTACGTGTAACAAAAAAAAAAAAAACTTTCCTATCAAAGGACTGTACTGAATGCAAAAGAATAATTACAAGTAGAAACATGAAAGGAAGGGAGAATAGACTCTAATTTGTGATTAATTGACCTGAATCTCCCCCAACCTCTCTACTCAGTGTGTGATATTTTTATAGGTTAGATTTTAAAATCAAATCCAAGAGTTTGGCATGTCCCTTACCTAGGCAGGCAGAGTGAGCTGGCATAAGGAACCCTCAGGAAAAAAAAAATTCAGGAGAAAAAAAGAAAGGGGAAAAAAATCTGGGAATGGAGCATGACAGATCTGAATTCAGATGCCAGGAAAACGTATGTTTGTTTCCATGCTGATGTGGGTGACTTTTACTCTATTATTGGTAAACAGTCTTAAAATGCTTCAGAGAATCAGAAATTTGAACTGACTGTCATACGGCTGATGTCAGAGGGAAGCAACAGTTCTTCATTTGGAAAAAAAAAATCCCAAGTTCCTCTCTTGAATGTGGACTGATAATAAATTTGTTGTCTACTCTAGTAGGCAAAAAAGATGCCAGACTCAGCTCCAGATACGTTCTTTAGAAATATCTTAAGCAAATACAGTGTTCCAAGTTTGCTCTGGAACACCAGCACCAAGGAAATTCTTCAGTGCAAGCCTTGAATTCCAGAAGGAGCTATCCTGCCTCAGTTCCCTGTCATGGAACTTCAGAAACCATCTGAGCCATTGACAGCCTTCATCCCAACACCCCACCCCAAGTCATAAACATTCTCCCCACAATATCAACTACGGAGCAAAAGCTTATTTGACTGCGCAGAGTGTTTTCAAATACTCTACTTTTTTTTCAAAAAAAAAAAAAGTAGATCTATAGGACAGCTGAATGATCCATCGTTGAAATATCAACAATTCAAGGTATGCTTCCCACTGCAAATTCTAGGGCTAAGCACAAGCTTTTCGAAGATTTTACTGATTGAGATTGGGGATTTGGTTTGGTTTGATTTTTGCCAGAGAAATTATGAGTCAGTGATGTTGGTGACTCTGGCTTTGAAAAATACTTGCTCAAAATAGCTAGCTACTTCTCTCCAAGAAGCCGCAACATCTTTTAACCTTCCTTAAGCAAGGGCTATCAATTTTAAATCTAAAAGCTATTATAAATTCTGATATATATATATATATATATACACATATATATATACACAATGACCCATATGTATGCATATAAATACAGCAGGAGTCTAGATCTGGTGCTAAATAATATACTTTTGGTCTTAGATAGAGGAATCTGATTTTTTAAAACCCGACAACTCTATTCCTGGAAATTAATTTAGAATCAACAGCCCTGGCAAATCCTGATATCTAGATGGCCTTGCCAGTCCTGTTTTCTTATGAATCTGCCTGAACCTTTTTGATTTCCAAGCTTTTATGATATTATTTTCCTCAACTCAGATTTCCTAATTTCTTTCATAGGATGAGAAAGATGGGCACAAGAAATAGAAGCCTGCTTTGAAATGGACTTGAAATTTATAACCAAACGAATCCTCTCCCTCAAAAAGATTTATGTTGAGAGCATAAAATACTTGTCAAGGTTATAGTCTATATCAACCATTTCTTTATCAATAGGGATGGAGAAGGAGGGGTGGAATTGTAAATATACCTACTAAAAGTTTTCTTTCCTTTGATGGGAAATGTGTCACTTATAACAAAGTTTCTTATTGAAGGAATAGGGAGAAGATCTTTTTTATGAATAAAAGTGAAAATGTTCAATTTTATTCTTCCCTTTCAATTCTAATCCGAATGAATTTGGGAGTACCAAAAACTATTAAGCTAATATCTAAATCTTATTCCTTCCCTAGTGTCAAGCTTCCAAAATGCACAGAATGCCTTTGTATCCAGAAAACATGACACATTCCATATAAAAATAGCATAAAAGGGAAGAGCCAACCAGACCATATAATGTTGTTTCAGTTGAATCTGAGCTCAAGGGTTTCCATAAAAATTTCTGCATCAAAATGCAAATTTCACTGGGGGGGAAAAGGGGGAAGGGAAGTTCCTAAGTGAATATGAGACTTGATGGGACAAAGTTGCCCAAAGTAGTTTCGATAATTCCAACAATGTCAGGATCTAAAATAGAAAGGTAAAGTTATGGAGGAAAGAAATTTCAGTTCTTATTATTTCCAAATATTTTCTGTGTAAGCAGCAAACCCTAAGCGGATCAACCATATTTTATGTCATCAGCATTTTCTAAGTGCCATATTTAAGTACTCCAAGGAAAATGCCCTGAGTATGTATAAAGATGAAAGGCTTATGAATATAAATAAAGCTAAGACTCCGACTGCAAACCTTATCATTTTCTAAAATGCATTTTTGTTAAAAATGGCTAAGGATACTTGAATTTTGCTTTCTGGGTTCATACTCTTCAGGTACAGATACCAAAATATGCATTAAAGAATTTATCATAGCACACGTCTAAGGAGAGAAAAATCAATAACAACCCTCTACCCCGAGTTTGGTTCAAAACATCAAAAAAAGGTCACCGAGAGCATCACAAGATTCCCGACAATACCGTAAGACAGTTGCACCAACCATAAAAACAAAGCCCGGATATTAACCTCCGGTTATCGATGAATAAGAAAACTATGAAAGTGAGAACAGTGTACCAACAAGGCAGCCCAAACTTTCAAGACTGATGCCTGGCTGCCCTTGAGAGTTCACCTTTATCTCCCCTGAAAAATGCCAATATAAAAATTCTAAAATACCTTCATAAGCCCCAAGGAAAGCCTGCGGACAGACAGATGATGTGATATATTTCTTCCTTCCCATTCTTGGGCAGCTTCTTCTCTCTGCGGCTGAAAGCAAAATGCTTTGAGACTCAGTCGCATATTTAATTAGAAGCAAGCTGCTTGCACTATCACTGTGTGAATCTACCTCTCCAATCTCTCGTGAGTCAATCTTCCCCATCTCTGATTTTTCTTTTATATTTATGCTAGAATATTTAATTGTAGACAAAAGGTTACTCTGGCTGTATTCACTGCACAGAGGCAGAATAATCTGCTTTAAAAGGCTTGACATTTCAGGCTTTTCAAAAAGGCTGAAAAAATTATATCCCTGCTTTTGTTAATCAATGAAGTAGAACTCTCCCGAACAAAGGAATTAAATTGCTTGGTTGGTTTAATAAAACCAACAGAAATAGCAGCTTCCTCTGGGCCTCATTGTGTAGGCACGGCGCACGCATCCAGCACTGTAATTCCATATGATTCAGGGGCAAAACTCTAATTTCTGCACACAGTTGGGTTTTTAAATCCTATTCAAACTCCATCCATTCTGGCTGGTGCTTGGAGACCAGCTTTATCATGAAACTTGACTTTTTAAAGGTGCGGTCTCTATATAGTAATTTATTTTTTTCCTCCATTTTCATACCCCCCCCCAAAAAAAAGGTTCATTAAAAACATATTAATCTAACAATTACCTTTGCCATTTGTTTAGCCAAGAACTAATCATTTTATATTTTTTCTCAGGAATTTAATGGGAGGGGGAGGGGAGAGGTAAGAGAATAAGTGCCAAAAACTTTGAGGCAAACATGCAAAATGGTGGTTATAAACACCACTAAGATCAAGCCAGAAAATATCATTTCATTCAACTTATGTTTTCATCATGGGATCACCAATTATCAAGGATTTGTTTCTGGCCAAGAACTTGGGGTCAGCTAAAAAGGGTAATCCAAGTAGATGGTGCCTAATGGCCAAAGTGGCACCTCTCTATAAATTCTAAATTCATTCTGTGATTTTCCTGGGAGCCTTGTCATATGATTAGGAAATCAATGGAACATCTACCTACCCACCCATTGCCCTTAGATGCCCTGACCCTTTAACATCCCCATTAGGCTAGCAAGTGTTCCAACTTCTATGGAGAATAGGATTTCAGTTCAGGAGAAATACTGCCTCTACCTCCTCCTCCTCCTCACAGTTTGGGGAGGGTTGGAGAAGGACAAATGTAATGGAAGGGTCTTTCAAATGCAACATTGCCACTCTCTTGACAAGCCCAAGCTGTCTTACCAAAGGGCTTTTCCACACAGGAGCACCCTCTTGGGCTAGAAGTAACCACACAAACCAACCTAGATGCCACCCAACAGGTTTCAACATGGGGCAATGGAAAGAATGCTGGATGTTGAGTCATCTCTCTGGCCCAAAGTTTCCTCATTTATAAAATTCAGAGTTTGGACTAGCTAAGTACTATTGTTCATTCTAGTCCTAAATCTGTGGTGCTATGGTCCTATAACCAAGGGGGTATCCCAGAGGATCCAGGATTTCATGGAGATTGGTATCCCCTCTAACAATGTCAGTTGTAACCCATCCTGGTAGACACTTGCCCATGCTCTCCCATGAACCCTCTACAGGGGATGCACCTAACATGCTAGAGGCTTCCTCTCCTTCTCTTGCCATCATGTAGATACCAAGAGATTACACAAGCTGCAGCTCTGTTTTCTCATGCTCCCACCAGGTGACCAGTGAAGGTGGTGCAGTAGTCAGAACCCTAGACTTGGAGTAAGGAAGATGAGGGTTAATATCATGCCTCAGAAGCTTATTCCGTGTGTGAATGTCATCCCACCACTCTAGGCTTCCATTTTCTTCTTTGTAAAAGGTTGACTTCAATGGCCTTGAGAGTCTCTGTTAGCCCTAAATCTAGGATCCCCTGATCCCATCTTTTCTCCAGTTATACCTGTTTATCAATAATACACAACTTAATGATTCCTTCTTCACAATTCCTCATTTATATATGTGTTTTTAGATTACTTCATGAACTATTGCCTTACTCTTAAGGTACGATTCAATTTCAGTTCATCGGAGACCATGTCCCTTTTTAGGCAGCAAGGGAGCAAAATGGATAGAGTACTAGGCTTCAAGTCAGGAAGACCTGTGTTCAAATCCAGCTTCAAATACTTACTAGAGGAAAGTCACTTAACCTCTTTCTGCCTCAGGCTCCTCAACTATAAAAGGAGAATGATAATAAGAGTACCTACTGTCCTGGGTTGTGGTGACAACCAATATTTGTAAAGCAATTAGCCCAGTACCTGGGATGAAGTGAAGATGATATAAATACTAATTATTGTTATCATTATTATTACTACATATTACATAATAAATAGACATATAATACTGCATGAAAATACAAGGAAAACAATGGGGCCCTTTGTTTAAAGAAGAAAATTAGACTTATTAAAATTTCCCCAAGGAAATCCAGCCTCTTTCTTCATCTATATGGATTACTGGTCTTCTCTAGTTCATCACCCTTGCTCAACAGTAAGGTCCTGACTGACCAGCTCTTTTCAAGGGCAAATTAATTCTCCAGAGTACATTTGCCAGTATTTTGGATACTGGGCCAGTGCTTAGCAATAATCCAGATCGTTGTGTAACTTGTGGAAAAGGTCACTATACCTGGAGAGGTTACCATATCCAATAGTGTTTTGTTTTCTCAACTAAAACACCTGTTGGTAGACCTCTGTAAAAATACTCTCCCTCCATATTTGCATTAAGAAATGGTACAATGGGGAAAAGACTGGTTTGGGAGTGAGAGGACCTGAAGAACCTTTCAGACCATCTAATCCAATACCCTCATTTTACAGAGGAGGAAACTGAGGACAAGAGAGTTTAAGTGACTGATTCAAGGTCACACAGGAACTAGGTGGTTGAGGCTAGATTTAACTCAGATCCTCTGACTCTCAATTCAGCACACTTTCTACACTGCCTCTTGGGTAAAGGATGTCTCTTACAAAAACCTGGAAGTATCTTTAATATATAAGAGAAACTAACTTTTCTCCAGCTAATTCCACAAATGCCAAGGGGGAAAGGAAGAAGCAACATTTGAGATTTTCAAGAAAAATAGAAGGTGGATTCCCCAGACACCACCACAACAGACCAATGGCTCATTTTTCAGATGTGTATAGCAGCTGGCTTGCATGCATTTGCCTCCTCTCTATTCCAAAGTTTGTCCCAGCATCTAGTCTATGACCCTGCCCAATCCAACATGGTTATTAAAGATTAACCTGGTTGTGTAGTACTCATATTTCTCTGAAAAGAAGTCCTCTTGGGGGCAGCTATGTGGCTCAGTGGATTGTGAGCCAGACCTGGAGATGGGAGGTCTTGGGTTCAAATATGACCTCAAACACTTCCTAGCTGTGTGACCCTGGGCAAGTCAATTAACCCCCATTGCCTAGCCTTTCTTCCATTCTTCTGCCTTGGAACCAAAACCAAGTATTGACCCTAAGACAAAAGGTGAGGGTTATTAAAAAAGGAAAAGAAAATAAGTCCACTTTATATAGTCAAAAGTTGGGATAGCAATTGGGGGAAGGAACGTGTTTATGAGAGGGGTGGCCAGATCTGGGGTCTCCCTCCATCAGAGATCTGCTACTGGTTTGCAGCCTGACCTGAGAGATCTGAATTACTAGAGTTCTGAGAAATTAAATAATCCATCTGGGGTCATGCAGTCAGTAGGTGTCATGCTCTCTAGCCACTCTACCACTTAGAATTTCAATTATAAGGAAAATTCCAATTAAGAGTTTTCTCAAACCTTTTATGCATGATAGAAGTATCTGGCCTGCTAGAGAAAACGCTCTCTTGAAGCAGGAGCAATATGAGTTCAAATACAGCCACTGATCATTACTCCCCTATACTACCTTGGGCAAATTATTTACCCTCCTTGGTTCTCAGGCAGTTAATTTCCTGGGACTTAACTACTAAGTTCAGGGTAGTTAGTGGCACAAGTGGATAAAGGGCCAAACCTAAAGTTAGGAAGACTCCAACCTCAGACATTTACTAGCTATGTGACTCTGGGCAAGTCACTTTACTGTGTTTGTCTCGGTTTCCTCATCTGTAAAACAAGCTAGAGAAGAAAATGGCATCTCTGCCAAGAAAACCTCAAATGGGGTCCCAAACAAGTCATAAGGCTACTGGAATGAGCGAATACTAAGTTACAGATCAAGGTAGGACACATCTACAGTGGAAGAAGCTCCCACACCAGAAGTTCCTCATGCAGAAAGACTGATAAATCTGTCACATCTGCATGTTCTGTGTGCTGCCATGCAAATGAAGATGGATGGGCCATCTGGAAAGCTGTGGGTAATAAGGAAAGTTTCCCTGCCACCACCCCCTTCTTCATGACTGCTGCCATTACTAGCTAGGGCAATGGTAGACCTAACAACAATATCTCCTGTACCAGTGATATGGAACAGTGGAAAGAGTCCTGGACATGGATGAGGGGGCAGAAGATTTAGGTTCAAGTCTCAGCTTTGTCACTAACTACTTGAATGACCTTGATTTTTTTAGCTTCCACCATATTGTATCAAAAGCCTCAACTGACCTAAAATCTCTTCAGTGTTTAAGTCAGTATTATAAGATTTGCTGTAGAAATCCTTGACGTTCTTTCTGCCTGTCAGTAAAATCCAGTAGTTCCGTGCCTTCTTTCATTCATTCAACAAGCATTTAGTAAGTGTCTACTGTGTGCTATTGTCCATGGATATACAAGGATGAGAGTGAAATAGCCCTTGCCTTCAAGGAGCTTACATTCTATTGCCTTGTATATTGAAGGCACTAAATAAATCCTTACTGAATTAAATCCAGCACCATGGTGTGGATCAAGACCCTGCTTAGAAAATAGCAATCAACAAGGCAGCTGGGTAGCTCAGTGGATTGAGAGTCATACCCAGAGATGGGAGATTCTGGGTTCAAATCTGGATTCTTCAGATACTTCCTAGCTGTGTGATCCTGAGCAAGTCATTTAACCCCCATTGCCTAACCCTTACCATTCTTCTGCCTTGGAACCAATATACAGCATTGATTCTAAGATGGAAGGTAAGGGTTCAAAATTTAAAAAACAGATATTTTGAGTCCCGGACTATAATTAAAGGATTTTCCAGCCAACAAATATCTGCCCAAATGCTAAGATACAGGGGGTCACTTTTGTGAGTCAACAGAAACCCAGTTAAACACAGAGTGATTGATAATGAAGAGTTACATGTGAAGTTGAAAAATTCAAATGGATAAGCATTTACTGAGTGCCTACTGTATGCCAATCACTCTGTTAAGCAATGAGTCTATAAAAAGAGGGAAAAGATAATCCCTGTTCTAAAGGAGTTTACAATCTAATAGGGGATCATGGAAACAAAGGAAATGTATGAACTGGACAGACTAGTGAGGAAATGAGGGGAAACTGCTGTCTTACTTTGAGGGAAAGGCTATCTAGAGACCCCAAAATGATCAAGAACAGAGTTTAGTGGGTTGGATTAGACTGAAGGGGAAGATGGGTTGAAAGGAAGTCATGGGATAATGAGTTGCTGAAAACAAGCCAGTCTTTATTGCAGTGTTATCAGCATTGTTGGGAAGGAAACTCATGGAGTGAACAAGTGCCTTTTAAGCAGTTTGCCCTATAAAAAAATCCTGCTTCTCAGCAGTTTGTTAATTGTACCCTCTTCTCACAACTGTTGGTGACTCATAGCAATCTGGTGTGGTAGAGTGAATACTGGACCTTGAGTTGGGAATATCTGGGTTCAAATTTTGCCTCTGACACTTAGAATCACATGTTCTATCTTCTCTGTATTGCATTAATTAGCAGAGTACCTGGCACATAGTAAGGGCTTAATAAATGCTAAACTACTAACTAATTCTCTCTCTCTTCCTCCTCTTCTCTCTCTCTCTCTAATATGTTTTATATATATATATTTATATATATATATTTATATACACATATATATGTGTGTATGTGTGTATATACATGTAGATAAAGATATAGATATAGATGGCAGACATATCATGAAAGCCCTTCATTTTACAGATGTAAACACCCATCAGGGCTGGCAGGATAATAAGGATTTTGGAAGTAGATACCCACAGATCAGCAGCAAATTCTGTCCAGGACTTCCCCCCTTCAATTTACTTAGGACTTTGGGGTAGTTAGGTGTCTCAATGGATAAAGCAACAGGTCTGGAATTTGGAGGACCTGAGTTCAAATTTGACCTCAGGCACTTCCTGCCTGTGTGACCCTTGACAAATCACTTAACTCTGTTTGCCTAGTCCTTGCTCTTCTGTTTTAGGGTTCTTACTAAGATAGAAAGTAAAGTTTTAAATAAATAAATAAGTTTATTAGGGACTTAGTCTTCTCCCAGCTAGAGCTGATTGGCAAGACTGTCCTCCAATCCTATAAATCTTCCTACATTCCCTAAATGGTTAAAGAAGGAAATGAAGTCATGCATCTCCAGGATCCATGTCTCCTTAGTGACTGTAAGAGGCATAGGAAAAAGCTAACGTCTAGAAAAATGAATCAACTTGCCCAAGGTCACACACAGCTAAGAAGTATAAAAGGCAGGATTTGAACCCAGGTCTTTTGTCCCTAAACTAAGCTCTCTTTCCACTGTTCCACATCACCTACCTCACACTTCTTATGAGAGAGGAAAGACTAACTGAGAGAAGGACTAACTGCAGATTCTCAAATCACAATCATTTTATTTCCAAATGGTCATAGTATATATAGAGTTCATCATACTGAAGGAAGGGAAACTCATCAGATTCATATTGGATCTACAAATCAGAAATTAACTTTTTAAATCGGGTTTCTTTGAGGATCTTCTGTAAGACTCTGACCACAATTTAGGTGTTATGCACTTCAGTTTCCTTTTCTGGAAAACATTTCATTAACATTTTGTGAAGATGGGATTAACTCTCCCCTTGCCTATTTTTAAATTAATCAACCAAAAACATTAATACCCTTATTTAACGCTAAGTAAGGGAGTTCCCAAGTCACTTACTAAGGTGGGTGACAACCCCAGAGGCAAATGACCACCCCCTGGGCAGTGCGAAGCAAATTGATGGACTGCAATTGGTCCCCATAAAGTAGAGGAAGTGACAGGAAGGGACGTGGAAAAAGGACTATAAAAAGTACTGAACTTCCTGTCCATGGGGTCTTTGACTTGTGTCTTCAGCTTGAGTCTTCAGTTTGAAGCTTCAGCTTGGGACTTGGACTGGAACTTTGCCTCTTGAACTGCTTCTGCTAAGACTGTTCCTGAATCTTCTCCTTTGGAGTTCATCTTGGATAAGTGAGTAGCTGACCCTCCTTTCCTGGCTTCTGGAGAGATTAGGTCCAGAGAGGCCTTTCCCTCATGGAGGAAGTCACATGGGTGGAACCCCCCATTAATTTACTGAGTCCTCTGGCTAAGGGTTCTCAAGCCCTACCTGGGTTGCTCCAGATACCAGAACAACATTTAGTGTGATAAACTAGACATTTTCTCTACCCTCTTTTTAAAATTTCTCTACTTTCACTCTTTCCACTTTTTTGTAAATAAACTACTGAAAGTCATTTTGACTTGAGCTATTATATTTTTAAATCGGCAACCACCATATTATCTTAGAATTCTCATATATGTAGTCAAGCCATAAATTTAATTCCTTACAATTTCCAAAGGGAATTACACAGGTGAACTTGTTAATTATTGCAAAATCCTTGAAAAGACCCAAGCTCCTACATACAAGGAATCTTCCGGATCAGGAACTTTCCCCAGGAAACTGATAATGTTTTGCAAAGCATAAAAAGATACACCAAGGATTCAAGGCAAGATGGCAGACAGAGTAACTACATCTAAGCTTGGTTGCCCTTTATCACCTCAAAGGTCAAAGAAAGAGAATAAAAAGGACCTGGATTCAAATATAGTCTCAGATGCTTCTTAGCTGTGTGACCCTGGGCAAGTCTCTTAACCCATATTGCCTAGATGTTATTGCTCTTCTGCCTTAGAACCAAAACTTAGTATTGGTTCTGATAAAATAAGGGTTTTATCAAAAAATGTCAAGGAAAGGATTGTGACCTGAGGAGCACAAAGAACTCCCTATGTGGGAACTCTCTCCACCATGACAGATTAGAAACTGATCTATATAACTGAAACATTATGGAATGATCCAATGTAATCAACTTTGCTACTAATAGCAATGCAATGATCCAGGACAATCCCAAGGGACTTAGGAGAACAAATGCTACCCACATTTAGAGAAAGAACTGTGGGAGTAGAAACACAGAAGAAAATGTATGATTTATCCCTTGTTTATATGGGCATATGATTTGAGATTTTAGTTTTAAAAGATTACTCTATTTCAAAAATGCAAAATATAGAAATAGGTATTGAGTGTTAATACATGTATATAACCCAGCAGAATTGCTTGTCAACTTCAAGATGGGGGAGGGAAGAGGGAAGGGAAACAATATGAATCATGTAACCTTGAAAAAATACTTTAAAATATATAAATTTAATAAAAATTAAAAAATTATATTATAACAATAGCTCACAATTTTACACATCAATGTTTGCAAAGCACTTTGCATACTGCATTTCATTTAATCTTCACAATGACCTTGTGAAGAATGGGGTCATCCCCATTTTAAAGAAGAGGAGACTTAGACTCAAAAAGGTGACTAGGTATGGAGTCAGGAAGACCTAAATTCAAATCTTATATCAGACAGTTTCTACCTGTGTGATCCTAGGCAAGTCACTTAACCTCCAATTTCCTCAGTTTTTTCATCTGTAAAATGGGGATGAGAATAGCACCTACTTCCCAGGGTGGTTATGAGATATTTGTATTTATATTTACAAATCTACAAATTTAAATTTATAAATGAGATGTTTGTAAAGTTCTTAGCACAGTGGCTGGCACATAGTAAGGATGATGTTATTATATTGTTAATATTTTTATATAGAATTACATAATTAATTAAAATATTAGCTTTTACATCATCATCATCATTGCCCTGCCATAGAGGTTCATTTACCTGAGAGGTCATACTGGTCCAAGTAAGTGTCCATAATGAGATTTGAACTCAAGTCTTCCTGACTTGGAGTTGGTGCTCTGTCCCTTATCCCATGCTGTCTCTGCAAATGGCTTGTAATGACAGTGACATTTAGATTAATGGTCAGTTCTGAAATCCCCTCCTGGGTATGATCATTTTATGCCCATAAATACAAAGAGAAAGCTGGACACAGGCCTTGGCTTTCTCATCCATTCTTGGCACTGGCCTTGTGGGTGGCTGGTTTTTTCCTTCTGTCAACTGGCACTACATCAATTGGGAAAAACAATCCCATTTGAGAAGGTGAAGCAGTGTTGATGAGGCCCAAATACACTTGGGAAGTCAGGTCAGATTCAAGCCTCTTGAACCTGGTAGCGTTCCTTTAAGACTGTCCCAAAGTTTTAAAACAATAATAATTTTTAATAAAATATATTTTTAAATTTTAAGGAAAAATATAATAAAATTAAAATAATAATACTAAATAGGCTAGATAAACAAGAAGCTCCTCAGATAGAAATAAAGGAGCAGAGAACAGTCCACTATGGAACCCACAACTCTCCCTAATTAGTGCTTTGAGGTAGATTCAATATTCCTAAAAAAAAGCAAGGCCTGAGTAAGTCTGAGATGGAGACCATGGAAGAGAGTCTGAATCAGAGAATTAAAAAGGATTCTGTTACTCAAATCCACACCCCACTGTGTGTGGTAGAGTCCAATTTGTATTTAAATGTAAATTTCAAAACTAATTATGATTTCCAAATAGTAGATAGCAGCTCTATTAGAAACACAATGCAAGGATACAATCCTTTTTGCTAAAGAGTTCACTCAAGACCAAAGGTTAACAATAAATTAAAAATAAAATCTAAAGGGCAAGAAGTAGCTAAGTTTGGGGCCATGCTCAGAGTTCTGAATGATTCAACTCCAGAAGAATCCTGCCTGGACCCCAGAGTGTTCTAGGATTCCCTCAGAATTGTTCTTTAAGAAGATTCTTGGGCTATAACTAAAATGGCGCAGCAAGAGCTTTGTCCCCATGACAAGGAGGCTAGACGCCCAGTTGAGGGTCTTTAACTCTAAATCCCATGGTTTTTTCCACTGTGCTCAGCTGGATGAGGTGAATTCAGTTTCTGTATGTGTAAAAGGAAGGATTCATTCATTTATTCATTCAGAAAACATTAATTAAGTGCCTACAAAATGCTGACCTACAGTACAAGAGACAGAGACAAAAACCAAACCTGCTTCAAGGAGTCTGTTTACCTTTTATTGAAGGACATAGTAAGCATGCAAATGAGTCAATATAAAATAGATACAAAAATTAAATACAAAAGGGTAGCTCAGTGGAATGAGAGCCAGGTCTAGAGACAGGAGGTCCTAGGTTCAAACCTGGCCTCAGACACTTCCTAACTGTGTGACCCTGGACAAGTCACTTTCACTTGACCCCCATTACCTAGCTCTTACAACTCTTCTTTCTGCCTTGGAACCAATACACTGTATTGGCTCTAAGATGGAAGGTAAGAGTTTTTAAATTTTTTAATTAATTAAATTTAATTTTTAAAATATAAATATAAAATAGGCATTCATCATGAGATGGTGGGCAGAGAACCAACCTAGGAATCAGGAAGACCTGGGTTTAGATCCCATCTCAGACATACCCTGTAACCCTCAGTAAATCATTTAATCTCTCATTGTCCCCCAGGCAACTCTCTTTAAAAAAAAAAAATCTTACTTTTTGTCTTAGAATCAATACTATGCATTTGTTCCAAAGTAGAAGAGCTACAAGGGATAGGCAATGGGGTTAAGTGATTTGCCCAAGGTCACACAGATTTGAACCCAGGGCCTTCTGTCTCCAGGGCTGTTTCTCTATTCACCACAGCATCCAGCTGCCCTTCTGCTATTCCAGGCAGCCTTTTGTAAAATTAAATGGATAGGAAGGTTGGGATTTCCACGTAGGAGTTGCTGAGAGTCCCCATGCACTGATGAAATCACAAGTATGGGAAAAAAATAGAAATAAAAATAAAGCCAAAAGACCAAATATTTACAAAAAATCAGTGATACCAGAAACTTCTGGAAGGTGGCATAGATTTTTCTCTACTTTTGATCTGAAGTCAGTCAGATAGTCACTGAACATTTCTTATTGTTGCTTGGTCCTTTGTCTCTTGAGAATACAAATGATACCAGGGCTAATATCTTGGCTTGTGTGTGAATTTGATTAAGTGAGGCAGAGTTGCCCAAAGTTGTCAGCTTCTCTCTTCCAGACTCATCAAAGTCAAGAGGCAAGACAAAAGTCAGAATGCCTGAGGAAGGCCTGGAATACAATGGATGACTTGGCTTCTTCAATGTCTAACCATACTTCACAGCATTGGCTTCATGACCCTAGGAAGAATTTTTCCAATCCTCTCATTCCCCTAAGGGGAATCTTCACATGACTGGGGTAAGCATCCCCCAACTCACCAATGGGTTTGCATTTTATCAGTTCCCCTCACACTGGTTTAGCCTCACCTGCTGGAATGGTTTACCAGGATGTGGCTGCTGCCATGCTATGGCTTCTTGGAGCCACAGCTAAGAGTTGAGTGAAAGGTGGACACCACAGGTGGATGAGCAGCCCTGAAAAAGCTCAGCAAGCCCCAAAGGTACAAGTCTTCCCCGAATACCCAAGAAGCATTTATTAAGTTCTTTACTGTGTCATTCACTATCCCAAACCTTAGGGATACAATGAAAATCACAAATGTAGTTCCTGCCCTCAAGAAGCTCATGCTCTAATACAAGAGATACAACATAAATAATCAGGGACATACGAGGTGTATGAGATACTTTTTATATACTCAGAATATATAGAATAAATGGAAAGTAGCACCAGGAATGGAGGAGAGAAGAGGAAAACATGACTACCAAGAATCAGGGTTAGATGGAGGCTGACTTCACCTGTCCATAGATTATCAATCTTACTTGCAAATGGAAACTTCTCTGAAAATGGATCACAATACATCTAGCTATTATGCAACAATGGAATTAATGTTTCTAATTAAGTCCCCATACAGGAAACAATAAGAAAGACAGCATCAGCAACACCACTACTAGGTTTGTACCCCAAAAAGGCAATAAGGAAAAATTCTTGTGCAAAAGTATTCATAGCTGCATTCTCTGTGGTGGCAAAAAATTGGAAAATGAGGGGGAGTCCCTCCATTGGGGAATGGTTGAACAAATTGTGGTATCTGATGGTGATGGAATACTATTGTGCTCAAAGGAATGATGAACTGGAGGAATTCCATGGAGACTGGAACAACCTCCAGGAACTGATGAGGAGTGAAATGAGCAGAGCCAGGAGAACATTCTACACAGTAACTGAAACATTGTGGGACGATCAAATGTAATAGACTTTGCTACTGATAGCAATGCCATGATCCAGGACAATCCTGAGGGACTTATGAGAAAGAGCACTATCCACATCCAGAGAAAGAACTATGGGAGCAGAAACACAGAAGGAAAACATTTGATTTTTCACTTGTTTATATGGGTAGTGGATGTTGGATTTTGGTTTTTAAAAGATTATCACAAAAATGATTAATATGGAAATAGATATTGAGTAATAATACATATATAACCCAGTGGAATTGCTTGTTGGTTCTGGGAGAGGGTTGGAGAAAAGGGAAGGGAAAGAACATGAATCATGTAACCAAGGAAAATTTCTTAAATAAAACTTTTTTTAAAAAAAGAAAGAAAGACAGCATAGTGTAAAGTTTGAAGAGCTAGTCTTAGAGCTAGGAAGACCTAGGTTCAAATCTACCTCTGATGTATATTGATTGTATGACTCTAGGCCAGTCTCTTAACCTCTCATGGCCCCAAGCAATTCCCTACACCACAGAGAAGGTGCTGGGATGAAATCATAGATCCAGTCCTTAATCCTATAGAAAACACATTTAAAAAAAACATTTATTAAGTACCCACTATGTGCCAGGTCCTATGCTGGGTACTAAGGTCACAACAGATAAAATGAGATAGTCATTTCCCTCAAGGAATTTGCATTTTATGGGGGAAACAACATGCACACACATATTGGGGAAGGGCTGAAAATAGTAACAACTAACATAACAAAAAATTAAACTGAACATTTTCTATTAGTCAGGAGGGAAATCATTCCTTCCTGATGTGGATCATTTTTAAAACAGTTGTCTATGGATAGTTAGACCTTAAATTCATTAAAGAAAATATCAGAGGCGAACTAGGTGGTGCAGTGGTGAGAGCCAGGCCTGGAGATGGGAGGTCCTGGATTCAAATGTGGCCTCAGATGCTTTCTACCTGTGTGACCCTGGGCTAGTCACTTAACCCCAATTGCCTAGCCCTTACCACTCTTCTTTTGCCTTGTATTGATTTGCAAACAAAAGGTAAAAGTTAAAAAAAAAAAACAAAGAAAAGTAGAAATATGGTAGCCACGATTAGAACATTTAAAAAATGTCTTGTGACATCTCACAAAGGATGTTGGAAGATTATAAGCAGCATAACCTATTCATAATGCACCAAGGAGTAGAAGAGGAAAGAATAAGTTTAAAGAAAGTCTGATGAGAGAACCAAAATCCTCCAAAGAAAGTGGAAGCCAGACCTGCCCCCAAAAAAGATGAAAGATGGATATCTGAAAAGATTTTTATAACAAACTTTTTTCAATCTCAAGAACAGTGGAGTGATCATAGTGTGTAATTAGAATCTGCCCCCACCCCCCCACCCTCCAGGACTCTAAATCCCAGCATCCCACATCTGTTCTCACGGTGCATTTTGGAGATAAAGGTTGTGTGTGAATCCGCCCCTCTCTCTCTTTTCCCCTGATCTTGGTTTGTGGAGGGCGGTGAGGAGAGAGACAGGAAAGTTTTACTCAGGTTTTACTTCTATTTCTTTTTTTTCTCCTACTTCAAGTGATTATTAATAAATCTTATAAAATATAATACTTGGAGTTATTGATATTAATTTAAATCTTGCAATATTTATATTTCAGATCACAGTTCCAGATGTCAGTCAGTCAACAGACATTTGTCAAGTATCTGCTATGTGCCAGGCATTGGGTTAAGTGATAGGAATGCAAAGGAAAGCAAATGACAGTTCCTGCTATCAAGGAATCACAGTCTAATAGGGAAGACAACAGGCAGACAACTATGTACAAACACTAGAATTAAAAGGGATGCTGTAATGAGAGGAGAGTAGTACTCTTGATAATCATAGGGAAATTAGGGAAAGGGGAGGGCATTGGAGAGAGAAATGATGAGTTCATTTGGGGGCATGTTGAGTTTAAGATATCTAAAGGGCAGCCAGTTTGACACGTATGAAAATGTATGACCAGAGATCAGACTAAGTTAGAGATTAGGAATACAGATGTTACATGACAGAATGAAAATGTCACTAAAGAAAATGAAGACAAAAAAAGTAGCTGGGCTGGACCAAGCACACACAAAGGGAATCTAAGGCATAGTCATCACAAACTTGAGGGTGGTGAAGGATCTGTTGTTCTCAAGAGGGGAAGCTAGCAAAGACATAAAAAAATCTTAGGTTTTATTATTACCTTCACTACCACCCACTCCACCCTCAAAAATATAGGCAACCAGGGACAGCTGGGTGGCTCAGTGGATTGAGAATCAGGCCTAGAAAAGGGAGGTCATAGGTTCAAATCTGGCCTCAGACACATCCTAGCTGTGTGACCCTGGGCAAGTCACTTAACCCCCATTGCCTAGCCCTTACCATTCTTCTACCTTTGGCTCCAAGACATAAGGCAAGGGTTTTAAAAAATAACTAAATAAATAATATATGCAACCAAAAAGAAATCAGTTCACTACCAAACCATAGATTCTCTTTTCCATTTCTAGTAGGTTGTTTACAAAATAATTTCTCCAAGCATTAAGGGTATCCTTGAGAAGGGATCAGACAGGCTTTTTCAAATAATCTTCCAGAGTACACCACATGTCTATAGTCACACAATTGACTGAAAAGTGTAGATAACACAAAATCCCACTGCGCTTATTATTACCTTTTTTTTTAAGAGAAGATTGACAGCAACACTAAAAAAGAAGTCAGAGGTCTCATGGCATCTTTATCTCCCTATAGGTTTCTTTATCCAACTAAGGTTTGCCATTCTCTGCTCTGTCCTGCATAGTATTTCAAAATTAATCTTCTAAAATATCCCTTTTAATAAGAGCCTATAATGGCACCCTCCTGACAACTCTTTCAAAGGAACATTGCTCAGCCTGACAGTGAAGCTCCTCCTGTCTTACCTACTCAATCCATCTCACCAAACCATTCTTTCTCCCTTATTACTCTCCAAAACTAATTCTTGGGTTCACCGAGACCAGTTTCCATGCTGACCTCAATACACATCACATTCACTCCTGCTTCAGGTTCTTCTCCCTGTATAGAATGCTCTCGCCCTCCATTCCACTAATAAACCTACATTTCCTATCAAATTTCTCACACGATGGTTTAGAATTCAAAATATATTGTTATTCACTTTTGTTGTCAAAGATAACCAATAGCATCATGGAGTGATGCCTTGATTTGTGCATGAACTGGATGTGAGTGAGGCAGAGTCAACAAAGTCATGAGCCTCACTCTCTCTTCCAGAGTCATTGAGGTCCATTGGCAAAACAAAAGTCAGGAAGACTAGGAGTGGCCTGAGATGCAGTTGGTGGCCTTGGCAACTTTGATGTCTGACCAAACCCCAAGCATTCCACAGCATCTGTTTAGCCACCTTCATGACCACTGGAACTAATTATTCTCATTCACCCATTCCACTAGGGGAAGTCTTCACATGCTTGAGGTAGACATCCCAACAACCCACCAATGGATCTGAAGCCTACCCGTTACCTGGTTTAACCCATCTGCTGAAACAGATGTGGCCAATATACATATTTCAGCTTCTTGGAGACACAGATAGGAGTTGGATGAAAGGTGGAAAGCAAAGATGGCTAAGCAAGCAGGAAAAGAGCTCAACAAGCTCTCATACGGGAGGTGATGGCACCATGGACAGAGCCCCAGATCTAGAGTCAGAAAGATCTGTATTCAGTTCTATCCTCAGGCACTTACTAGCTGTATGACCCTAGATAAGTAGTTTAAGACCTATCTGCCTCAGTTCTGCATCTATAAAATGAGGGCACACTGGGGGGGGGGAGGGGGGGGAATGGCAGATCACTGCAGTATCCCAAGAAAACCCGATGGACTTGGGTCATAAAGATTCAGACACAACTGAGCAAAGATGAGGATTTCCAAAATATATGGACAACTAATAGGAATACTGAATATCCCAAAAAGTTCTAAGACAGTTTTGAATGAATTCTTCCTAGTGCCTCCATTAGTAAGAGTATCAGACTGGTCAACCTTAATTCCTCTCTCAGCTAAATGCTGCCAACTTTATGGCCTTCAGTGCCAAACCCCTGGGTGGGTCTCTTCATTTCCCCCTGCCACCTTCCCCTCCATTTTTACAGCTTTTCTGTGTTATCTTTCCCAGTTAGAGTATGAGCTCTTCAAGGAAAGGGACTGCATTTATTTGTATTTGTGTTTTTATTACCAGCACTTGGCATGATAAGTAATAAATGCTTCTTGCCTTTCTTATGCAATATGAACCTTACCTGACATAAGAGGATTCATGGGGACAGAGAAACTTAATTGGGTTTATGCATCAAATATACTTTTCTCTATCAATATTTTCCCTTGATTCATTCTATGATTCTTTTCATTTAATGAATATATTCAAATAGGTAATCTAATAAGTAAATAAGTTTGATTAAATTATATAATTATTTTATTTGACCACCAATTAATTAACTAATTAATTGAGTGATAAATTCAATTGATCTTCTCAAGATAAAAAAGAAAATTAATTTTGGAAAATTTCAAAGAACAACCTTGACAACAAAGAAAATGTTTAGGGATTCATCTCTTCCCATTCTTTGGCAGAAATACAGAAAAGAAGCATTCATGTAATGGAACATTTCATATGTCATTTTTTCTACATATTGATTGTTTCTTTTTAGTTTTTTCTCTTTTTTCTTATTTAATAAAAGATGGTTCTCTGGGAAGAATGAGAAGGAATAATAAAGAAGAAGATATAGGTATAAAAATGAAAAATATCAATAAAATATTTTTTTAAGAGACTCCTACATTTCTTTCAAAGATTAGTTCAAGTCCTACTCAGTTTTCTGAATCTTCCCACAGCTATTCTTTTTCTCTTCTTCCAACTCCAATTCTATTTAGGCTCTATACTACAGAATCTATAATTTAGGATGGTAGGATTATAGACTGAGAGTTAGAGGGAACTTCAGAGACCATTTAGTCCAATTAGCTAAATATAAGCTATTTTTGTGCTATTTTAGAGTCATCTAGGTATCAGTGAATGGAGAGCTAGATCTATACTCAGGAAGACTTAAGTTAAGAGATAATTTTTTCCTAAAGATTGCTTCGGTTATATATCAATAATTTTATTAAATTGTTTCATTGTTGTCATTATCTTAATGAAAGTATCTGTTGTTTCTATAACCCACCAATTCTTTAGGATTGTTATTTAATCTTTGATTAATTTGTAATCATTTCTTCAGCAACAATATATTAAAAATATTTTTATTGCATTGTAATCAGTAAAAAAGGTTTACTATTTCAACTCTTCTGTATTTATCTGTGAAGTTTTATATACCAATACATGGTTGGTACATATGGCTTGGCCTTATTTCTATTCAATAACCAAAAGAGGTCTATTATATCTAACTTTTACTTCTTTCTTATTGTTGTTGGGGGGGGGGTTAAGTTAGATTTGTCTGGGTCTAGAAGGGTACATTAAGATTCCACTTTTAAAGTTTCACCATCCATTTCCCCTTGTCACTTATTTAGGTTTTCCTTTAAGTTTTGAAGTGCTAGGTCATATTGCACACGTATGTTAAACACATATTAATTTATTGCCTATTAACTTTCAGCATAATGTAGTATCCTTCTTTATATGATGTTGTTTTTTTTAAACCCTTACCTTCCTTATTGGAATCAATACTCTGTATTGGTTTTAAGGAAGAAGAGTGGTAAGGATTAGGCAATGGAGGTTAAGTGACTTGCCCAGGGTCACACAGCTAGGAAGTGTCTGAGGCCAGATTTGAACCCAGGATCTCCTGTCTCAAGGCCTAGCTCTCTGTCTCTAGGCCTAGCTCTCAATCCACTGAGTCACCCAGCTGCCCCCTTTTTCATATGTTTTAATCAAGTCTATTCTTCCTATTGCCTTGTCTGAGATACAATTAATAACTCTGTTTTTTTTTTAACATCAGGTGAATCACAATAGATTTTGTACCAATCTCTAATTTTAATTCTATGTGAATCTTTTAAGTGCTAAGTGCTTCTTGTAAATAACATATTGTTGGATTCTGCTTTCTAAATTATTCTGTCATTTTCTTCCATTTTGTGGGTGAGCTCATCTCATTCACATAGTTATGATAGTCAATTATTTATTTCCCTCCATTCTATTCTCTTAACACTGCTTCCTATCTTAGTTTTCCATCCCTTGTATACAAAGATGAACAGGATGGTAAGACATAATGTGCTTCACATCAATGTCCTATGCTTGATGAAATCTCCTTCTACCCCACTACCTCTCTTCTCCTTCTCTCACTAAGACATTACAGATTTTTACCATTTTTTCCTTTCCTTTTAAACACTTCTTTTGGTTCCACACCCCAAGGTAGAGTTTGTTTTTGTTATGCCAAATCTAGGGGAATGCTAGTAAATGTTTAACAAACAGCTCCCTTTGGGGGGGGGGAAGCTATACAGATGATACACTTTTAAATTTAATCTGTATAATTATTATTATTTTCTCTACTACTTTCTTAAGTCAAGACAGTTTTTTTAAAAGCAATAAACCAAGTCTTGATTTGTAATGTTTGTCCATTTCCAAGACGTAAATGCTCAAACTGAAAAGTTAACAATTGGCTTTCATAAATCAGTATCAATTAACCCATCACACAGCTGAGCCCTAATCTCACCTTGAATTGATCCTATCTTTTATTTCTTTCTCTCTTCTCTCCCTATTGTTCCAGTTTCACTGCAAAGTTAAGTGTATTTCTTCACCCAATTCTGTGTTTGTAGTCTACCCTCTTTTCACTAGTTCAGATGAAAGAGAAGTTCAAATGTCACCCGTTCCCCCATCTCTTTTTCCTTGTTTGTAAAGTCTTCAATTTATGCACCCTAACTATACAAAATTTTACCTCCCCTTCTGCCTCCTCCTTTATTCCCTAGTGTATTCCTTTTTCCTTCTCTTTCCTTTCTCCTAAGATCATGAAAATATGACAAAACCACTCCCAGAGTCACTTTTATTTAATTCCCTCTATGACTCCTGATGAAACTAGGGTTCTGAAGGTTATTTTCAGTCTTGTTTAGTCCTTTCCAATTGCTCATTTATATTTACTTTTTAATCTCATTCTGCTGTGTTCATGTTTCAAAGTTTCTACTCAGCTTGAATCTTCTCAGAAATACTTGGAAGTTCTCTATTTTGTTACATGGGCATTTTCCCCCTGTAGGATTATAGTCAAGTTTTATGGGAAAGTTATTATAATAGGCTATATAAGTCTATTTGTTTTGCCTTATAGAATATCATATTTCATGTTCTCTCTTTTATAAATGGTAGCTGCTATATCTTGTATGATTCTGATTGTGACTCTTCAGTACATCAGCTCTCATACACACATACAAAGAAAGAGAGAGAGAGAGAGAGAGAGAGAGAGAGAGAGAAGAGAGAGAGAGAGAGAGAGAGAGAGAGAGAGAGAGAGAGAGAGAGAGAGAGAGAGAGAGAGAGAGAGAGAGAGAGAGAAAGGCTGCTTATAGTATTTTAACCTGGAAGTTCTGGTTTTGAGATAAGATATTCCTGGAATATATATAATGATATATAATGTGAGTTGTCCTTAATATTACCATTCTTATCTTATTAGAAGGAGTTAAGATAGAAATAGTGGTGAGAGAAAGCACTAATCTTCATTATTTTCTTATAATAACATTCAAGGGACTATTGCAGAAGTGGATGAAATTTGGAAGTTTCTTTCAGGGAATGACTTGCAGATATTTTCTATTCATACTTTGCCCTCTGGATCTGAAAGATCTGGGCAGCCTGATGTCCTCTCTCTCTCTCTCTCTCTCTCTCTCTCTCTCTCTCTCTCTCTCTCTCTCTCTCTCTCTCTCTCTCTCTTTTGGTCATGGCTTTCAGGTAATCTATTGATTCTTCAATTATCTCTCCTTGATCTCTTTTCCAGGACAGTTATTTTTGATGGGTTATATCTTACAGTTTGTTTATTCTTATTTTCCCAGTCTATTGAACTGTATGTATATTAGAAATTATACTGGTGCTTGTCAAGTTGTAATAACTAGATACTCTGGCTTGACTAGAGAGATATTAGGGGAAACCTGAAGGTGCCTAGTTTTAATGGAGATAGAGATACTTCTGAGAGATAGAGAGATACTACTAAAGGGGATACTCTGGGGTTGCCTATTGATCACTACTGAAGGCTAATAGATCAAGATATTTCCTACCCTCCACCCTTCACCTCCCAGTTTTCCACCCACTCCCTCCTGCCTCCCTTCCCCTCCCGCCTGTTAGTCATCCACCTTTCTATGTAACTCAAAGATGAACGTGAGGTTTAGAGAAGATACTTTTTCCCTTTTTCTCAGGTAAGGAGGTTTATTGGGGAAGATAGGATAGGATGGAAGATGAGGTGAGAGGGGTAGGGTTATCCCTAGTCTATAATAAGGGTTAGGAGGATTTTGAGAAATGTCAGTCCTGTCACAGCTGTGACACAAAAGTCTGTCAGGGAGTTATGAAAGACAATTGATTTTCTTCTGTCTTCTTCTAATCAGTCCAGTATATAATGGTCAGTCACCAACATCATACACACCAAAGCCTCAGCCCAGGTCAGAAGAAGCCAGTCTCTCCCTTGGTCAAGCAAATCTCTCATTTTATCTCCTGGCTAGGCTCCAACTGACTTTCCTGGGAACATTCTATTTAGAAGGTTCACCTCGATTGACAGATGACCTTTCTGTATTGCATGCATGAAAATTCTCTCTTCTTTCATGCCTCTTCCACAACTGGGTAAGGTTTTATACCTCCTCACAAAGTGATTATCTCTTCTTCCAAATCTTTGCTCCAAAACTATAGTTTCTTTTCCAGTCCTTTCCTCTATCATTCTCATTTCATTTATGAAATTATTTGAACTCATTTTAAAAACTCTTATTTTATTTCTTCTGGGAATTCTAATTGAACTTGTCTCTAAGCTGTGTTATTCTTTATAGTTTGCTTGTAGATGTTTTAGAAGCCTCTCTTCTTTTTGGTCTTGGGTGTCTCTTTTACTAATATCTTTTTTATAGTATGAGTTTTGTTTTGGTTTGGTTTGGTTTGGGTTTTTTTTTTGTTTGTTTGTTTACCCATTCTTCCAGCCTTGCTTCTTGAATTAGAGATTTACCTTAGGACCAGACCTTACATACCTCTGAAGGAAACATCTGGGCCTTTTCTGGTCCTGATTTTTATACTCTTGGATCTTGCTTGTGTTTTCTCCTATGTATTGAGTCATGTTATTCAAAGAACTCTAAGACTGGGGACCTATAAGTTATTAGTATGCCAAAAATGATCTGATCATTATCCTTCTTATATGAGTCTTGCAACCTCTTGACCATGGACAAGGTCCTGATCCATAGGCAACATGAGTGTGGGCTTGCCCCTAGTTTGATAAATATTATGGGACTGTGATTAATGTTTGTGTCTGATTCTAGGAAATGGGATCAAAAAGGAGCACAGACTTCATCTATACAATGCCATAGAAGCATGGACTTAACCTGAATAATGCCCCCAAAAAAGCACACAGGTCAAAAAAAGATTGGTTCTAAGGGAAAAGAGAAGCAGTCCAAGGTCCTCAGCCAGAGCTCCTCCAAGGTCAAGTTGAAGGCAAAAAGACCTCTCACAGGAAGTTCTTGCCATTTATAAATACCATTCCTTTCATCACTTCCTGTGCCTTCTTTCCATTTTATATGTACCAATTACAGCTAAATTTTGGCTTAGGACTGCCCAGGGGGCAGTCAGTGGGTTCTGATTTGTCACCCACTATTGCACACATGAATCACAGACCTCCCCATACTTAAGGATAAGTGGGGTTGTGTATACTTTTGGTGATTAAATCTAAAAATGGGCAGGGGTGAGTTAATCTCATCTTCACACTACCAAGTATCTATCTGTACTTAGTATCAATTTTAAGACAGAAGGTAAAGTTTTTTGTTGTTGTTGTTGTTTTAAGGGAAAGAACTGAATAAAACAGAGAAGAGCTGGGAGATTGGATAGAGTTAGAAGGAACCTAAAGATCAGGGGGCAGCTGGGTAGCTCAGTGAATTGAGAGTCAGGTCCAGAGATGATAGATCCTGGGTTCAAATCTGGCCTTCGATACTTCCTAGCTGTGTGACCCTGGGCAAGTCACTTAACCCTTATTGCCTAGCCTTTACCATTCTTCTGCCTTGGAACCAATTCCCAGTATTGATTGTAAGATGGAAGGTGAGGGTTTAAAAGAAAATTAAAAAATAAAAAACATATAAAGATCAATTAGCTCATTTCAGCAATAAGAAAACTGAGTTCTTATTTATAGGGTATATCCCTCAGAAGAAAGTAAGCTCTTTGATACCAATGATGAGTTTTCATTTTTGTGTCTATGCTCAATAAACCTAGCATGTATCTTCCACATGGTAAATACTTAAGAAATAATAAGAAATAAACTAAACAAATATATATGTAAATAAATATAAACATAATAAATAAATTAAATACCTAATAAACAAATGATTTTAATTAGCTGCAGTGAATAGAATTGGAGCAAACCTGCAGTAAAGATTTTACCTAAAATTTTAAAAAAACAAACCACCCCCCAACCATTATAGGTATCCAAATACAGAATGGATTTCTTTGGAAGGAAGTGAGTATTCTCTCATCCCTGAATCAGAGGATTATAGATTGAGTGATGAAAGAGATTCTCAACACCATCTAATCCAACTGTCTCATCCCACAGATAAGCAAAGTGAAGCCTAGAAGGGGGAAGTAACTAAGATGTGACAAAGGCGGGATTTGAACCCAGATTCTCTGATTCCCCATTTGTCACTTTTCCTACCATCCCATACGACCTCATCCCTGACAGAATGTGAGTCCTTAAAAGCAGAACCTGTTCTTTTTTTATCTTTGCATTATAAATGGCAGGCATAATACCTAGTTTATATTCAGTAGGTCCTTAATAAATGTTTGTTGATTAGTTGATTGATTGAAAATGAGTGATCACTTGCCAGGGATGCTGCAGAGCAAACATCTGGTCCCTTCTAGCTCCAGCATCCTGAGATTCCACTGACCAAAAGCTACCATGTACAGTTGCTCCTGTCCTCTCTTACCCAGAGCTGGCCCTGGCTAACGCTTCCCTCTGGGAATCACTACAAAGATGTCCATTCAGGGACCAGGACACTTTCCTCAGGCTGGCTGAACCAGATTCCCTCAGACTGAGAGGAGCCCCTATTTCCTACTAGCTGCCAAAGTTGTTTCTGACACCAATATTTGGTCTCCCCAATTCCAACTGAGGCTGAACTTATAGCCAGTTGTTCAAGGGATTTTTGTTCCATTTCCTCTTGAGCACCTCTGCCAAGCAGCCCCCACACAGCATGGCTTAAAATGGGACTCTCTCGACAGACCCTCAAGGGCAGCTTTGTTCTGCATGACAGGATGTGTTATTAATACATGACATGATGTTATTAATAATCTTCACAAACAAGTTGGCGACCACCTATTTCACCCTCTTTAAGCTGCCATCACCAGCAATCAAGTCATCAAGCTTGTCCATTGGCCCCCCCACCTCCACCCCCTGCATCATAGCCTCTTATATAGACAGTGTCCATGGTCAGTTCCACTTGCTGACAACCCAGCAGGGAGACCTCCATTTATGCAGAACAGAATACCAGTGAGTCTGAAGAGAACCCAAGCTGGGGAAACAAAGAGGCAGACATGAAAGAGAAAGATGCTCAGAGAAAGGGACAGAGAAGAACTGAAGGAAGGAAAGATGGGCTCCCGGCTCAGATACTATATATGACTCTGACCAGGGGCCCTCTGCAAATCTGAGTTTCTCCATCTGTAAAATGAGAGCAGCACCTACCTGCCTGGTTGGTTGTGAGAATCAAATAAGATAATACACATAAAGTGCTTTAAAAGCCTTAAAGTGATATCTAATGTGAGTTGTCCTTAATATTACCATTATCTTATTAGGAAGAGTTGAGATAGAAATGTGGTGAGAGAAATGACTCATCTTCATTATTTTCTTCTAATAACATTCAAGGGACAAGTGGATGAAATGACTTGCTTTTTGCAATTAGATAGAAGCATTGGGATTTAAATCCATCTTCTCTAGGGTCATTGAAGGAAGGCATCTTCAAGAGCACCCCAGAGGAGCAGAGGACAATGGAGATATTATTCCCCCAAATTCCTATTTGGCTTTGATTTCTTCTGCTAGATCTTTTCCCTTCATATAGAGAGCTTTTATTTTTATTTAATTAATTAATTTAGAATATTTTTCCATGGTTATATATATGATACATGCTTTTTCCCTCCCCTTCTCCCTAACCCCTCCTGGAGCCGATGAGCAATTCCACCAGGGCATACATGTATTATTGTATATTGAGAGCTTTTAGAATCAGTATTAGTTTTAGTGATGGTACTAGTATTAATATTAATATTCATGCTAGAATTAGTATTAACATTAGATTTAGTACTAGTGTTAATATCAGCATTAATATTAATTCTTAAAATTAAAGATGTTAATTAATTATCAGTACTGATACTAATATATTAGTGTTACTATTTGTATTAATAATGGTTAGTATTAGTGCTAGTATGAGTACTAGTGCTACTAATAGTTTCAGTATTAGTACCAATATTGATATTAGTATCAGTGTTGGTTCAGGTTCTAATAGTAATATTAATATTAACTATTTAATACTAATTTTAACATTAATATTAATACTAAAAGTGACACTACTTATTTAATTATTAACAATAATATTAATATTAGTGTGTATTGGTATTAATATTATAATTTATTACACTATATTTGTTATATAACTTATGAGATAATATTTACAAAAGATAGAAATCATTGTGAAATGTAAAATGGATAAGTTTGAATGCATTAAATGGAAACATTTTAGTGTTTTTTTTTATTTTATTTTCCTTAGAGCCAATATGTTATATTGGTTCCAAGGCAGAAGAGAAGCAAGAGCTAGGCAGTGGGGGTAAAATGACTTACTCAGGATGGCACAGCTAGAAAGTATCTGAGGTCAATTTTTAACATAAAATATTATAATAATTATAATTACTACTAATTTAATATGATATATTAATATAATTAGTACTAGTACTAATATTAGTGTTTCTATAAATATTCATGTTAAGGTTAGCATTTGTGCTAGTATATTATTAGTTTCAGTGTTGGTGCTAGTTTTAATATTAGTGTCAGAAAATATTAGCAATATTAATACCAATTGTAATACTAATATTAATACAAACAGTAATTCTAGTTATTTATTAATAATAGCATTAATATTAGAATCTGTGAATTAGTATTCATACTAATATTAATATTGTCACTAATATTAATACTAGTGTTACCATTAGCATCAATATTAGTATTTGTGTTAGTATTGGTGCTTGTGTTTTAGAATTAGTATTAATATTACTATCAGTATTTATGTTAGATTGAGTATTAATGCTAGTGTTACTATTAGTATCAATATATGTTAGTATTAGTGCCAGTGCATTTCCAGTTCTTAGTCACCACAAAAAGGTCTTCTATAGATATGTTAAGTCATATATGTTCTTTTCCTTTTCCCCAATCACCTTGTGACATGTTTATTTATATAAATATATTTCTATAAATTTATATAAAAATGACAATTTTACGCTGTGTCAAGAAGTATACACAGTTTTATAATTAATGAGCATAATTCCAGATTACTCTCCAAAATGGTTGGATCATTTCACAATTCCACTGCTATTGTATTAGTGATCTCACTTTTCCACATCCCCTCCAACATTTCCCATGTATTATTTAAAATGTGTCCCCCAAACTACATTTCCCACAATCCCCTTTTCCTTTTTTCTATATGTGTGTCATTGGTTAATCTGGTATTCAGTTTCAGTTTCCTTCCCACTGGCTCTCTCCCCTGGAAGCTATCTTTCTCTCTCTGGCTTGGACCAGCATGGAGGAAGGGAGCAGCTTTCTTTCTCTGGAATTACTTCCCCTTTAATCTAAGTTGATTTTAATAAATAGTATTAAAATAATACTTGGAGTATCATATACTAATTTTAATCTTTACAGCTATTTTGCACTTTTATCATTTAAGTCAATTTAGTAGATGTGAGGTTATTTGTTTTGATTTGCATTTTCTCTAATCAATAATGATTTGAAGCATTTTTCATATAGTTATACATAGCTTTGATTTCTTCATTCAAAAACCATGTTTTCATATCTTTTGACTTTTGAGGAATGGCTCATATTTTTATATACTTGACAAAGTTCTCTATATATTTTAGATATGAGACCTCTGAGAAACTGTCTATAAATTTTTCTTCTAAACTTACTACTTTCCTTCTGCTCTTTGCTACTTTAGTTTTCTTTGTACAAAACCATTTTGGGGGCAGCTAGGTGGCACAATAGTTTGGGAGTCAGCACTAGAGATAAGAAGTCCTGGGTTCAAATTTGACCTCAAATACTATCTAGCCATGTCACCCTGAGCAAGTCACTTAACCCCCACTGCCCAGCCTTTACTGCTCTTCTGCCTTGGAACAAATACACCGTATTGGTTCTAAAAAGGAAGGTAAGAGGCTTTTGTTTTTTTTTTAATCTTTCAAGTTAATGCATTTGAAATTATCTATTTTACATTTCACAATGCTATCTACCTCTTGTTTACTCATATCCTTCTCCTTTTTTTGCTTACTAATATATATATATATATGTTTACTCATAGATCTTCTACCCATAAATCTGATAAGTAATGTCCCCTATTCTTCTAATTATTTATAATATCTTCCTTTATACCTGTCAAATATCTATTTTGATCTTATTTTGGTAAGTGGTGTAAGATATTGTTCTATATCTAGTTTCAGCCAAACTGTTTTCCAGTTTTCCTAACAATTTTTACAAAATGGTAAATTCTTATTTGAAAAACTTGGAACTTTACCTTTGTCAAACACAAGGTTACTACAATCTTTTATTACCCTTTGTTGTATGTGTAGTCTATTCTACTTATCTACTTTTCTATTTCTTAGCCAGGCCCAGATAGTTTTGATAATTACTACTTTATAATATAGTTTAAAATCTGGTACTGCTAGACCTCCTTCCTTAAATTATTTTTCCATTATTTCCCTTTATATTTTTTCAAATGAATTTTGTTATTATTTTTTCTAGTATAGTAAAATAATTTTTGGTAATTTAATTTGGATGACATTAAATAAGCAGATTAGTTTAGGTAGGATTGTCATTTGAATGATATTAGCCCTGCCCACCCATGAGCAATTAATATGTCTCCAATTATTTAATTTTGGTTTTATTTGTATTCAAGTTGTTTTATAATGATGTTCACATCGTTTCTGGATTCATTTGGAATATATATTCTTGGGTATTTTATTCTATCGAAGGTTAATGCTTCATTAATATATATGTATATATATATATATATATAGAAATGCTGTTGCTTTCAGTAGATTTATTTTAGATCCTCCTATGCTTAAATTATTAATAGTTTTGAGTAATTTTTTAGTTGACTCTAGGATTTTTTATCTATGTCATCATATTACCTGTAAAAAGAGGTAGTTCTATTACTTTGCCTATTCTTATACTTTCAATTTTTTTCTTCTTTTTTGGGCATTGCTAAAATTTCTAGTGCAATATTGAATAATATAGGGGATATGGGCATCCTTATTTTACTCCTAATCTTATAGGGAAGGTTTCTAATTTATATCCTTTACAGATAATGCTTATTGATGGATGTAAATATGTACTTCTTACTAATCTAAAGAAAAATTCATTTATGCCTAGGCTTTCAAGTGGTTTTAATAGGAATGAATGTTGTTTTGTCAAAAACTTTTTTCTGAATCTATTGATATAATCATATTTTTTAACTTTTTGTTAATAATCAATTATGTTAATAGTTTTCCCTATATCAAACCATCCCTGTATACTTGGTATAAATCATATTGGTAATCTTTCTTGAATACATGTCCTTTGATCTAGCAATACCATTACTAGGTTTTGTGAAGATGGGATTAACTCTCCCCTGCCCATTTTTTAGATTTACTCACCAGAAGCATATATACCCCACTTATCTTTAAGTGGGAGAGGTCTGTGACCCACATGTGTGAAAGTGGGTGATGAATCAGAACCCATTGACTGACCACTGGGCAGTCCTAAGCAAATTTATAGACTATAATTGTTCCACATAAAGTGGGAGGAAGGCACAGGAAGTGACAAAAGGAATGGTCTTTAAAAGTGGAAAGAATTTCCTGTGATGAGGTCTTTCACCTTGGAACTTGACTTGATGGAGCTTGGAAACCTCAGTCTGCTCTTGAATTCTCCCTTTGAATTACCATGTGGGTGAGTGAAAAAAGGCTAATTCCTGTCCCTGGCTTGTTCTGGAGGTACTAACCTCCAGAGAGTCACCTCTTCTTGGAGAAGACCTTGGAGAAGGCTAAAACCATTGTTTAATTTACCTATGAGTCCCCTTTGCTCAAGACTCTTAAGCCCTGCCTGGTTCTGACTGGGTCTGAGTAAATGTTGTATAAGAGGGAAAGGTCAGAAGGAATGAAAAAGACTGTCTTAGGAGAAGATGAAATGGAACTCAGCTGCCATTGGGGGATGGGATGGAGCTTTCCAGCCAAGCTAAAAGGAGGAGCAGTTGAGAAGCTAAAGGTTCTTTTTCTTCCTGGTTTGAAGAGAGAGGGAACTAACCCTTACTGTGAAGACTACATACATTCCTTAATCCTTTTGCCTGAGAAACAGAAGATCTTGTCCATTCCTTGGTGATATCTTTAGGATAGGGGGGAAACCAAGAGCCTGTTCTAAAGAGGACCCCCTGATTCAAAATCCTGAAACTATCTGTAGAAGGGAAATAGCTAGGGACTTCCTGGTTTCCTCTACCCTCATTATACATCAACCCTTTTACTCAAATAAATAGATATTTTCGTTTTTCCTAAAGGCTCAATCATATTCAGTGTGTTCGGAGGGGAAGTACAAATGACATCACCTAAAGAAGAAGGAGACTGAAGGGGATTTTCACTTACCTTTTCAGCTCTAGTCAGATCTGACTCCATAGTTTACCAGCTCTGATTGGGGGAACGGGAGGAAGAAGTGGTGCTACCTTATATCTAGTCCCCTTTGACCAACACTGGTTCCTTCTTGATTTCCACACTAATACAATATCTGCTCTGATTTTCTTACTTTCACTCTTTCTCCTTTTGTAAATAAATTATCATAAAAAATAATTTGAAATTGAGTAATAATTCCTGGTGATCACACTTTTATAAATTTAATCCAACCCTTTTATTTTTAACCCTTACATTTCTGGCCCTTACAGGTTTTTATCCCAAAAAGATAAAAAAGTGGAAAAGGTTCCATTTGTAGAAAAATATTTATAGCTATGCTTCTTGTGATGGCAAAAAATTGGAAAATGAGGGGATGTCCCTTGATTGGGGAATGGATGAATAAATTGTGTTATATGATGGTGATGAAATACTACTGTGTTATAAGGAATGATGAACCACTCCTTGATTTCTGTAAGAACTGGAAAGACCTATATGAACTAAGGAGAACATCATACACTTAACTGAAACACTGTGAGATGATCAAATGTAACTGACTTTGCTAATAAAAGCAATACAATGATTCAGGACAATCCTGAGGGACTCGTGAGAAAGAATGCTCTCCATATCTAGAGAAAGAACTGTGGTAGTAAAAATCCAGAAGAAAACATGATTTATCACTTGTTTATATAGGTATATGATTTGGGAATTTTGTTTTAAAAGATTACTCTATTACAAAGATGAATAATATGGAAGTGGGATTTGAGTGATAATATATGTATAACCCAGTGAAACTGTTTTATTGCTCTGGCAGGGGGAAGTGAAGGGGAGAAAAGACAACAAGAATCATTTTATCATGGAAAAAAATTTTTAAAATAAAATAAAATCAATGAAGATTTTTAGGTTTAAAAATAATAATCATATGTAATCTTTGTGATGATTGTTGTAGTCTCTTGGCTAATATTCTATTTTGAATTTTTCAATCTATATTAATTAATGAAATTGGACTATAATTTTCTTTCTCTCTTTTTGTTCTTCCTGTTAAGTCTCAGCACCATATTTGTTTCATAAAAGGAATATGGTAAGACTCCTTCTTTACCAATTGTTCTAAATAATTTATTTAATATTGGAATTAGATGATCTTTAAATGTTTAGTCATCCTGGTCTGATTATCTTTGGAGGTCATCTTTCATTTTCTTTGCCTCATATTTAATCTTCTTTGACTCATTTTCAAGCTGATTAATTTTTGGCTTTCAAGACACTATTTTCTCATTTTAGTTCGAGTGCCTCTGTTTCCAGATGACTTATCCTGCTTTTTAAGTTCTTTTCCCAGTTGTCTTCAGCCTCTCTTAATTGTGTTTTGAATTATATTTTGACTTCTTCCAAAGCCTGTGTCCAATTCATTGGAGTTTCTGTGTTTTTGCTTGGTATTCCTTGATCTTCCTCTGTTACATTTGCTTTGTTCATTGCCTGGACAGAAGTTGTTGATTGTAATTTCTTTTTTCTTTTTCTGTTGTTTGCTCATATTTGCCCCTTCTTTCCCCCCTGTAGTTGCCCATAGTCTTGCTCCCCTCATTATGTGCTGGATCTGTAGGTTAGGGCTTTTCTGTCAGTCTTCACCCTTGGAGCTTAGTCAGCAAGGCTCTCAGAGGAGTCTGTGGGGGGAGGGGGTGTTGGAGCTTGAGCTTCCCTACCCTCTGAAGGCTTGATAAGATTAAGACCAGTAGAGTTGATCTTGCAGAGGATGTGCCCTGAGGCCAAAACCTCAGGAAGGGGACAGGGCAATACAGTGTCTCAGCTGCAATTGGGCTACCTTCTCTGAAGTTCTCCTCCAGCTGCCTCCCCACCACCTATGTTCAAAGCCCTGAGCCTAGCATAGCTTTACCTACAAGATACTCCCTCCAGATAAATGCCCTTGCCTGCCCAGAGATTCCAGCCACTGCCGGAGTACTGTAGGTGGAGGAGGCATCCCGGGACCTTCCTTCCTCCTTCCCCTTAAACCCAAATGTTCTTGAATTCAGGCTTTTTGTGGGAAAACCTTTTAAGTTGAATCCAGCAGGAGGGTTCCTTAGTTCTGTCCTGTTGTTAGATTTGGTTTTCAGTCCCCTAGAAGCATTTTGTTTTTAATTGATGAGAAGGGGTTTTCAGAGGTCTGAACTTTCCCTGCCTCTATGCCACCATATTGACTGTGCCCTCTCATCTGTCTCTTTAAATGTTTAGTAAAGTCAACTTGTAAAGCTATCTAGTCTTGATGCTTTCCTCTTAGGAAGTTCTCGTATAGCCTATTCAATTTCTTCTTCTAAAAAGGGTTTATTTAAATATTCTTATTTCTTCCTCTGTTAGTCTAAGAAATTTATTTTATAAGTATTCATACATTTTGCTTAAATTATTAAATTTGTTGGCATATAATTGAGCAAGATATTCCCTAATAATTGTTTTTATTTCATCTTCATTCATGGTGAATTCATCCTTTTCATTTTTTATTGCTCATGACTTGATTTTCTTCTCTCTTTTATTAATCACATTAACCAATGATTTATCTATTTTGTTGTTTGTTTGTTTGTTTTTCACAAAACTAACTCTTAGATTTACTAATCAATGATATTCTTATATTTAATTTTGTTAGTCTCACCTTTAGTTTTTTTAGGATTTCCTACTTAGTATTTAATTGGTTATTTTTATTTGTTCTTTTTCTAATCTTTTAATAGCATACCCAATTCAATGATCTGTTCTTTTTCTATTTTATTTATATAAGATTTAGAAATATAAATTTTCCTCTAATTACTGCTTTTGCTGTATCTCATAAGTTTTGGTATGCTGTCTCATTATTATAATTTTCTTTAATAAAATAATTTATTATTTCTATGACTTTTTTTTTACCCACTCATCCTTTAAGATTGTTATTTAGAGGGCAGCTAGGTAGTTCAGCAGATTGAGAGTTGTGGAAAGTAAAACTGAATCAAGATCTGGACTTTCTGCCACTGAGGTGGAACAAACAGCAATTGGAAGGTTAGAGTGAAATTGCTGAATAGAGATGACAGTTGGTGGGGGGAGGGGGACTTGGAGAGTGACAGTTGCTCTTGAAGGATGCACTCTCTTTCTTGGCCCTCAGACTGGAAGGAGTCTCTCCCTGTCACTAGATAGAAGTACCTCTATTCCTGGATTTTCCCAACTGTGTGCTCTATCTGGATTCCTGTGATCATGTCATCAAACAAAAGGATTTAAGGGGAGCAGTTTGAACTGTAAGGTTTTTTTTAAGGGTGTCAGCCCAAAGAAACAGGCCCAATCAGCTCTAAAAGTCAGAACCTTTTCATCCTCTTGCTGTCTACTGCTAAAGACTTTAAACTTAAGAAAACTAGCATAGATTAACATAAACAGGAATAAAAGAAACCCTCCACCAGCCTATGAGTGCCGGAGGCCATCATATCCCAACCGGCTGACAAGGTCACAGTCTGAGTAAAGGAAGTCTACAAAGCAGACCCCAGAATGAGGGACCCCTGCTGATCCCCCTCTGAGACTTATCTCCCCAAATTTTCCCCACTAATGGACTTGTTATGATTATAATTCTCTCCCCAATACAGGAGAAATAATATGAGAGCAAATACTTATAGGATCAATTAATATATACCCTACTTTAAGCCCCCTATGTTATTACCAAAAAAATTGCAATTACAGAATTAAAGCCCAAAGATTACTGCCTAAGACCCCTCCTTTCTCAAGTACAAAACACGCTCCAAGGCCCTACAATAAACACCGGCCAAAAGCTTCAGTACTAGAATGAATATTTTCCTACAGTTACCACACTCCAATGAATTTGTTGAAACAGAAGACAAGCAGCATTGCTAGGCACTTCAAAGTAACACAAGAAAAACAGAACTTGTAAATTGAGGAAAACCCCAAAACTGGTCTGCTTTAAGTCCTCACACCTAGATAAGAAGATGTTTTGTTGTTCATCTCCCAAACAATTATAATTGATAATGAAAGCTGACCAAAAGCACAATGATCCTCTCAGCAGGTCAAGGGATACTAACCTACAAATGGCTTTATTCACATTAATCATATCTATCACAGAGTGTTGTAGAAACCTAGTAAATGATCACAGAATTCCTTGTTGTAGTAATATCACAAGAGTGTTGTTTAGGTGATTTGATAATATCCAATCAAATTGTAGAATGTCACATACGTAGAAGATTGATTGTGTGTCAAAGAATCATGTACCAAAAAACCTATATAATAAACAAATCATGGTACTATGGCAGAGCACTGTGTGTGATGCCTACATATGTGGGTTGAATGCACAGTGTGTCTCTTCTCCTTGTTCTGACCGTGATGCCACATCTCAGCAGAGAGATCTTGGGTCTTCAGAGAGGCTGCTGGTTGGACCTCTATATGTGAGGCCTGGCCTTAGCTCAAAAGCTGAGAGAGACTCAAACCTAATCTAGGGAAATCCCGATTCCCTCTTCTCTGATACCTTCCCAATCCAAACTTGTTATTAAATTCATGAGTTAAATAACCCACAGTCAGATAAGAGGACTGTCATTTCAGGGGGACATAGAGGGAGCTGAATCTAAGGACAGCCATTCAACCATAAACAGACCTTACTGGACCCCTGCTGTACGACCTTGGTCTGGAGGGAGGCTTGTCCCTCAGGGAAGTCCGTGCTTACCTGCTCTAGGATATCTTCAACATCAATCAATATAGAAGACATTTCCTCAGGCTATCATAGTTGGCCCATTTCTAAATGCCATTTTTCAAAGATAGCCTCTCACTAGGGGGTATCTCTCTCCTTTAATCTCACCAGCATTCATATTCCCTCTATCCCTTCAACTCCTCCATTCCCTGTTACAAAACCTTCTTTATCTCCTGTACTTCTTCAATCCCTACAATTCCTTTAACTATTACAGAGCCAGGCCTAGAGATGGGAGGTCCTAGGTTCAAATCTGTCCTCAGTTGCATGACCCTGGGCAAGTCACTTGACCCCCATTGCCTAGCCCTTACCACTCTTCTGACTCCAAGATGGAAGGTAAGGGTTTTAAAAAAAAGGGATTGTTATTTAGTCTCCAATTCTTGTTCTGTGATTCCGTGATCCCTTATTAAATATAATTTTTATTATCATATTATCTAAAAATATTGCATTTAATATTTCTAATTTTCTGCATTGGACTATAAAATCTTTATGTCTTAATATATGATCAATTTTTGTAAAAGTACCATGTGCCACTGTAGGGAATCTTCTTGAGGACAAATTAGAATAGAACAAAAAGGATGACCACACGTCCTGCTAAGGCAACTCTCCCTAACCCCCTACCTGACAATAAACTAATGGTAAGATTACCTGCTTATTAATGAAAATTTGAACTAATGCTTTCATCTCACTTTAAGAAAATTTTAAAACAAATCATTAAGATGCTCTTTAATTTATTTCCCGAGTCCCCAGAAGAAATTGTTCATTATTCAGTCATGTATGACCCTATTTAGGGTTTTCTTGGCAAAGATAATGGAATGATTTGCATTTCCATCTCCCGCTCATCTTATAGATGGGGAAATGAGGCAAAAAGAGTTAAGAAACTTACCGAGGGACCCTCAACTAGTAAGTTTCTGGAGGCCAGATTTGAACTCATGAAGATGAGTCTTCCTAACTCTAGACCCAGCATTTTATGCACTGCACCATGTCACTACCCACAAAGAAGAAAAGATCCTGACAATTTCCAACAATGTTTCTACTATTTTGTATACTGAGGCACGCACTTTATGGAAACTGGATACCTTCCTCCTCAAAGGGGAAGATAGCCAAGAGATGCCATGCCAAGCATGGACCCCTATGGGACCAGAGTCCTTCTTCCCCTAAAATGGAAGAAAATCCAAGACATGAAATGCCTGTTAAAATCAAGAGTGATCTTCCGGTCAAGATGGCGGTGTAGAAGCAGCGAAAGTTCAGACCTCCGAATCCCTTCCCTACCGATCGCAAACAAAGTGCTCCTAGGCCACCGAAATTCAAGCTGAACGACAGGATAGACCTGGGGAAACCTCCTCCTGGACCTGGATCAAAAGGTACTGCACCCCAAAAGCCAGAACCCTAGATCACTCAGATCTAAGGGGTAGACAGAAAGAAGGTCCCAGGACCCATCCCCCCCAACCCAGAGTGCTGAGCCCAAGGCAGCAGCGGGAACCTCAGGGCTCTGAGGACTCACCTTGAAAGCAACCCGAGCCAGTCTCTGGAGCGCCCAACACAGACGGCAGGGAAGCATAGAGAGAAGGGAGAAGCCTGTGGCCTCCTGGCTGGGTTCTTCCCTCTGGGTCTCGGGGGAGGACCCAGCTTCGGGGCACCAGCTGAGCCCAATCCCATCGGGAGCCCTCAGAGCTACTGAAAGGACAGAGGGCTCAGGGCTGGCAAAGGGGTGGCTCCAAAGAGCCTACCTTGAAAGTAACCCGGGCCAGTTTCTGGGCACTCAACACAGACTGAGGAAGAGGAGGTTGCTGCTTTTCTCTTTCTTCCTTTTTTTGGCTCCAGGATCATTCGGCCCACACTACCTGAACCTAATCCCATCAGGAGCCATCAGAGTCCAGGCAAGCCACTACCGCTCCCCCCTTAGAGAGCAGGGTCTTCTGAAAGAACCAGTTGAACCTAATCCCATCAGGAGCCCTCAGAGCTACTGAGAGGACGGAGAACTCAGGGCTGGCAAGGGGGGTGCTCCGGGGAGCTTGCCTTGAAAGTAACCCGGGCCAGTTTCCGGGCATTCAACACAGACTGTGGAAGAGGAGGTTGCTGCTTTTCTCTTTCTTCTTTTTTTTTGGCTCCGGGATCATTTGGCCCACACTACCTGAACCTAATCCCATCAGGAGCCATTAGAGTCCAGGCAAGCCACGACCCCTCTCCCCTTAGAGAGCAGGGTCTTCTGAAAGAACCAGCTGAACCTAATCCCATCAGGAGCCCTCAGAGCTACTGAAAGGACAGAAAACTCAGGGCTGGCAAAGGGGTTGCTCCAAAGAGCTTTCCTTGAAAGTAACTCGGCCAGTCTCTGGGCACTCAACACAGACTGTGGAAGAGGAGGTGGCTGCTTTGTTTTTTTTTTCCCTTCCCTTTTTTGGCTCTGGAATCTTTTGGCCCACACCACCTGAACCTAATTTCATCAGGAGCCCTCAGAGTCCAGGCAAGCCACAACCCCTCCCCCCTTAGAGAGCTGGGTCTTCTGAAAAAACAGAAACCTAGAGGCAAAGTCAAAATGGCAGCCTAGAAGGAGCATAGACCTGGCAGCCTGGCCAGAGCTTTAGAGATCCTCCATATCTGCTCCAGCCGTCCAGAAAGTTTAAAACTCAGAATAAACCCATCCCAAATAAGCTGAACTCAATCCCATCAAAAGTCTCCAGGGAGACATAGGGAAGCCCAGGCTCCCCATCCATCCTCACTGACTGCTGAACTTTAAGCCAATCAAAAGCCTCCAGAGGACAGGAAAGCTCAAACCCCCAACAACCCTCCCTCAGAGATTACACCAAGAGATCCTCTGTTAAAGCTCCAAGAGGGGAGACTGATAGAAGTCCCTAAAAAACAAAAAAATGAGAGGAACAAGAGCACAGACAAATACAGGGAGGAAAGAAGGGGTGAATTTGAACAAACAACAGAAACAGAAGAAAGAAACTACAATAGACAGCTACTACTCACCAAATGGAACAGAGGGGGAGAGATCAGCAAACGATAAACCAGAAATCCCAGCGAATTGGATACAGGCTGTGGAAGAACTCAAAACACAGCTAAGAGAGGCTGAAGACAATTGGGAAAAGAACTTAAAAATTAAGATAAGTCATCTGGAAACAGAGGCACTTGAACTAAAACAAGAAAATAGTGTCCTGAAAGCCAAAATCATCCAGCTGGAAAATGAGGCAAAGGAGATGAAAGATGAAGCAAAGGAGATGAAAGACGAGATAAAGAGGATGAAAGACAGTCTTCAAAGAAACTCAGACCAGAAGGAAAAAGACGACCAAAAAGCCAAAGATGAAATCCAATCTTTAAGAACCCGAGTAAAACAACTAGAATCAAGTGACCTCACAAGGCAGCAGGACACTATAAGACAAAACAAAAAGAATGAAAAAATTGAGGAAAATGTGAAGCATCTCATTCACAAAACAGACGATTTAGAAAATCGTTCAAGAAGAGACAATTTAAGAATAATTGGACTACCAGAAGACCACGACAAAAGAAAAAGCCTGGACATAATACTAGAGGAAATTATCCAGGAAAACTGTCCCGAAATCCTAGAACAAGAGGGGAAAGTGGAGATCGAAAGAATCCACAGATCACCCCCTGTTTTTAATCCCCAACTGACAACACCAAGAAATGTTATAGCCAAATTCAAAAACAATCAGATAAAAGAACAGGTATTACAAGCTGCCAAAAAGAAACCATTCAGATACCATGGAAACATGGTGAGGATAACACAGGATCTGTCTGCATCCACACTGAAGGACCGAAAGGCATGGAATATGATATTCCGGAAAGCAAGGGAACTAGGCCTACAGCCAAGAATAAAATACCCATCAAAACTGACTATATTCTTACAGGGGAAAGTATGGTCATTTAACACAACAGAGGAATTCCAAGCATTCATAAATAAAAGACCAGACCTGAACAGAAAATTCGAAGTCCAACCACAGAATTCAAGAGAATCATCAAAAGGTAATTAAAAAAGAGGGGAAAAACAACAACAACAACAAAGGTTTTTTTTAAGAGACTCAATAAGTTAAAATGATATGTATCCCTATAAGAAAAGAGGTCATTGGCAACTCTTAAAAACTGTTGCTATCACCTAAGCAGCTAGAAGAACTACACTCAGAGGGAACAGTGACAAACTGTATAGGATGAAAGGACAAGACATAAATAGGTATATAGAGATATGCATGCATAAATACATATACATGTGTATGTATATATATATATATATATATACATGACTAAAGCTAAAAAAGAAAAGAGGTTATGACTAAAAGAAATGGGAAAAGAAACAAATGGGGGTAAATTTATATGTCACAAAGAAGCTCATGGCGGGAGGGGGGAGAACATCGATACACTGGAAGGGTAAAGAGGTCGGAGATAGGAAATATTCAACTCTTACGTACTTTGAAACTGACCCAAAGAGGGAAGAACAATCCAATCCATTGGGGAAGAGAATAGATTTGCGCCCTATAGAGGAGTAGAAGGGTAAAAAACAGACTGGTGGGGAGGGAAGCAGTACAAGGGAGGGAGAGGGTGGGGGAGGAATTTTTAAAAAGACTACAGGGGAAAATAAGGGAGGGAATTAGAAGGGAGGGGGGTAGAAAGGGAAATACAAGGGGGACTGATTTAAAGTAAATCACTGGACTAAAAGGTAGAGCTGAAGAAGAAAGGTTAGAATTAGGGAAGGATATCAAAATGCCAGGGAGTCCACAAGTGACAGTCATAACATTGAACGTGAATGGGATGAACTCACCCATAAAACGTAAACAAATAGAAGAATGGATTAGAATCCAAAACCCTACCATATGTTGTCTCCAAGAAACACACATGAGGCGGGTAGACACCCACAAGGTCAGAATTAAAGGATGGAGTAAGACCTTCTGGGCCTCAAGTGACAGAAAGAAGGCAGGAGTGGCAATCATGATATCTGATAAAGCCAAAGCAAAAATAGACCTGATCAAAAGGGATAGGGAAAGTTATTATATTTTGTTAAAAGGGACTTTAGATAATGAGGAAATATCACTAATCAACATATATGCACCAAATAATATAGCACCCAAATTTCTAATGGAGAAACTAGGAGAATTGAATGAAGAAATAGACAGTAAAACCATATTAGTGGGAGACTTGAACCAACCATTATCAAATTTAGATAAATCAAATCAAAAAATAAATAAGAAAGAGGTAAAAGAAGTGAACGAAATCTTAGAAAAATTAGAATTAATAGACATATGGAGAAAAATAAATAGGGATAAAAAGGAATACACCTTCTTCTCAGCACCACATGGCACATTCACAAAGATTGACCATACATTAGGTCACAGAAACATGGCACACAAATGCAGAAAAGCAGAAATAATAAATGCAGCCTTTTCAGACCACAAGGCAATAAAAATAACGATCAGTAATGGTACATGGAAAACCAAATCAAAAACTAATTGGAAACTAAACAATATGATACTCCAAAATCGTTTAGTTAGAGAAGAAATCATAGAAACAATTAATAATTTCATCGAGGAAAATGACAATGGCGAGACATCCTTTCAAACCTTTTGGGATGCAGCCAAAGCAGTAATCAGAGGTAAATTCATATCCCTGAGTGCATATATTAACAAACTAGGGAGAGCAGAGATCAATCAATTGGAAATGCAAATAAAAAAACTCGAAAGTGACCAAATTAAAAACTCCCAGCAGAAAACCAAACTAGAAATCCTAAAAATTAAGGGAGAAATTAATAAAATTGAAAGTGATAGAACCATTGATTTAATAAATAAGACAAGAAGCTGGTACTTTGAAAAAACAAACAAAATAGACAAAGTACTGGTAAATCTAATTAAAAAAAGGAAGGAAGAAAAGCAAATTAACAGCATCAAAGATGAAAAGGGGGACATCACCTCTGAGGAAGAGGAAATTAAGGCAATCATTAGAAATTACTTTGCCCAATTATATGGCAATAAATATACCAATTTAAGTGATATGGATGAATATATACAAAAATACAAACTGCCTAGACTAACAGAAGAGGAAATAGAATTCTTAAATAATCCCATATCAGAAAATGAAATCCACCAAGCCATCAAAGAACTTCCTAAGAAAAAATCCCCAGGGCCTGATGGATTCACCTGTGAATTCTATCAAACATTCAGAGAACAGTTAATCCCAATACTATACAAACTATTTGACATAATAAGCAAAGAGGGAGTTCTACCAAACTCCTTTTATGACACAAACATGGTACTGATTCCAAAACCAGGCAGGTCAAAAACAGAGAAAGAAAACTATAGACCAATCTCCCTAATGAATATAGATGCAAAAATCTTAAATAGGATACTAGCAAAAAGACTTCAGCAAGTGATCAGAAGGGTCATCCACCATGATCAAGTAGGATTTATACCAGGGATGCAGGGCTGGTTCAATATTAGGAAAACCATCCACATAATTGACCACATTAACAAGCAAACCAACAAGAACCACATGATTATCTCAATAGATGCAGAAAAAGCCTTTGATAAAATACAACACCCATTCCTATTAAAAACACTAGAAAGCATAGGAATAGAAGGGTCATTCCTAAAAATAATAAACAGTATATATCTAAAACCATCAGCTAATATCATTTGCAATGGGGATAAACTAGATGCATTCCCAATAAGATCAGGAGTGAAACAAGGATGCCCATTATCACCTCTATTATTTGACATCGTACTAGAAACACTAGCAGTAGCAATTAGAGAAGAAAAAGAAATTGAAGGCATCAAAATAGGCAAGGAGGAGACCAAGTTATCACTTTTTGCAGATGACATGATGGTCTACTTAAAGAATCCTAGAGATTCAACCAAAAAGCTAATTGAAATAATCAACAACTTTAGCAAAGTTGCAGGATACAAAATAAACCCACATAAGTCATCAGCTTTTCTATATATCTCCAACACAGCTCAGCAGCAAAAACTAGAAAGAGAAATCCCATTCAAAATCACCTTAGACAAAATAAAATACCTAGGAATCTACCTCCCAAGACAAACACAGGAACTATATGAACACAACTACAAAACACTCGCCACACAACTAAAACTAGACTTGAGCAATTGGAAAAACATTAACTGCTCATGGGTAGGACGAGCCAACATAATAAAAATGACCATCCTGCCCAAACTTATTTATCTATTTAGTGCCATACCCATGGAACTCCCAAAAAATTTCTTTACTGATTTGGAAAAAAGCATAACAAAGTTCATTTGGAATAACAAAAGATCAAGGATATCCAGGGAAATAATGAAAAAAAACACTAATGAGGGGGGCCTAGCAGTCCCAGACCTCAAACTATATTACAAAGCAGCAGTCATCAAAACAATTTGGTACTGGCTAAGAGACAGAAAGGAGGATCAGTGGAATAGACTGGGGGAAAGTGACCTCAGCCAGATAGTATACGATAAACCCAAAGATCCCAGCTTTTGGGACAAAAATTCACTATTTGATAAGAACTGCTGGGAAAATTGGAAGACAGTGTGGGAGAGATTAGGAATAGATCAACACCTCACACCCTACACCAAGATAAATTCAAAATGGGTGAAAGACTTAAACATAAAGAAGGAAACCATAAGTAAATTGGGTAAACACAGAATAGTATACATGTCAGACCTTTGGGAAGGGAAAGACTTTAAAACCAAGCAAGACATAGAGAGAATCACAAAATGTAAAATAAATAATTTCGACTACATCAAATTAAAAGGCTTTTGTACAAACAAAAGCAATGTAACTAAAATCAGAAGGAAAACAACAAGTTGGGAAAAAATCTTCATAAAAACCTCTGACAAAGGTTTAATTACTCAAATTTATAAAGAGCTAAATCAATTGTACAAAAAATCAAGCCATTCCCCAATTGATAAATGGGCAAGGGACATGGATAGACAGTTTTCAGATAAAGAAATCAAAACTATTAATAAGCACATGAAGAAGTGCTCCACATCTCTTATAATCAGAGAGATGCAAATCAAAAGAACTCTGAGGTATCACCTCACACCTAGCAGATTGGCTAACATGACAGTTATGGAAAGTAATGAATGCTGGAGGGGATGTGGCAAAGTAGGGACATTAATTCATTGCTGGTGGAGTTGTGAACTGATCCAGCCATTCTGGAGGGCAATTTGGAACTATGCACAAAGGGCGATAAGAGAATGTCTACCCTTTGATCCAGCCATAGCACTGCTGGGTTTGTACCCCAAAGAGATAATGGACAAAAAGACTTGTACAAAAATATTCATAGCTGCGCTCTTTGTGGTGGCCAAAAATTGGAAAACGAGGGGATGCCCTTCAATTGGGGAATGGCTGAACAAATTGTGGTATATGTTGGTGATGGAATACTATTGTGCTCAAAGGAACAATAAAGTGGAGGATTTCCATGTGAACTGGAACAACCTCCAGGAAGTGATGCAGAGCGAGAGGAGCAGAACCAGGAGAACATTGTACACAGAGACTGATACACTGTGGTACAATTGAATGTAATGGACTTCTCCATTAGTGGTGGTGTAATGTCCCTGCACAATCTGCAGGGATCAAGGAGAAAAAAACACTATCCAAAAGCAGAGGACAAACTGAGGGAATAGAAACACCAAGGAAAAGCAACTGCCTGACTACAATGGCTGAGGGGACATGACAGAGGAAAGACTCCGAGCGAACACTCTGATGCAAATACTAACAACATGGCAATGGGTTCAAGTCAAGAACACATATGATACCAGTGGAATCACGCGTCGGCCACGGGGGGTGGGAGGGAGGAAAAGAAAATGATCTTTGTCTTTAATGAAAAATGCATGGAAATGAACAAATAAAATACTATAAAATTAAAAAATAAATAAATAAATAAAATCAAGAGTGATCTTTCTCAAGTAGATACCTACATGAGCAGACAGATTAATTATGAAACAGTTAAACAAAGGGAAAACAGGGAGTGGTTTATATGATTTTCTAACAAAGGGAAGTAGGAAAGGGGTTGAGCCAGGGAAGATACAAGGCCTATTGTGGGTTGAGAGTTCCAGTTCCAGCCTTGAAACACATTCAAATCAGAAATGGCTATAGTCAGCCACATTTGTATCTCATGCTACTTTTCAATATTAATTGAACAGAAATGTAACTGAACTTTAAAAAACACATGACCTCTGGACTTAATATGTTCTCTTAAGCCAAAGGGAGGAGGGAAGATACAGGCAAATAACATATATCAATTCTTATATTTCTCCAGAGACATACTTCTCAAGATGGTTGCCTTTGTGTGGAATGAAAATTGAGGGGACCTTGAAAATTTCAAAGTACACCCTCTTTAAGTACTTTTTAAAAATATGAACAGGGAAATCCATCACTTAAAATATAATGTGGAGTCATTGACCTGTACTTAGGATTGGTATTTAAGACTTGATCAGATCAGTCTGGGACACACCAGGCAAAATCCCAAACAAACTCCAAAAGACGCAATAAGACCCAATCCAAATCTGTTCTGCTTGAATAAGGGGGCAGAATAACTTTGTAAGAGAAATGGATTGGGGGGGAGGAGGCGGTGTGGAACCAGCTTTTAGGCATTAATAACTCTTAATAACTTGAGAATAACACTAATTTCTTACTCTACATACCTTCTGGGGCTGTGATGGCAAACCTATGACACGTGTGTCAGCACTGACATGTGTAGTCATTTTTGATGATATGCAGCTGCATGTGGGCTCAGTGCACCTCAGGGCCCAGAAGCCGCCTGGGGAGCTGTGTGCCTGAAGCCATGGCTGTGGCCATGCCCCAGCCTGACTAGGGGCGGAGATGGGCTGCTCTACAGGCTGGCCACAGGAGCAGGGGGTGAGCAGCAGATGGCATGCGCCAGGCAGCTGGGGCACATGGGGCTCCCGTGGGGGCAGGGAGAAGGAGCACCAGTGCTAGAGTGTGTGCAGGCAGGAAGGCTGGTGGGTTGCAGCTGCTGCTCTTTCGGCACCCCCAGGGCCAGCAGGCTAGGGGGGGATGGGGCAGGGCGGGGCAGGGAGGTGGAAGACTGGATGGGGCTCCGGCCCACATACAAAGGAAGAGTGCCTGGAACCTATTACCAGACACTTTTAGCACCCTAAAATGTAGCAATGACTTCACTCACAATTTTTCCCTCTATGTGTTTTTGTGAGACCTTACTCTCAGTGTTAAATAATACCAAAGCCAACAAAAGAAGCAGATTGACAGATGAAATCCATAGCACTTGCTTGGGCTTGAAGTGTACAAAATACCAACCTTCAATTGAAGATATAGCCAATGAAATTCAGCCACAAAAAAGTCACTAATAGGCAGGTTAGTTAAAGAATTCCCCTCCCCCTAACTTATCTTAGTTAAGGGCACCCCACACAAGTGAAATAATATCAAGACCAACAAAAGAAACTGACTGACAGATGAACAAGGAAGTCACTAAGCAGGTAAGTTAAATAGGTTTTGGTATATTAAATAGTTATATATGACAATTATACATTTTTATTTAAGCTACAAATATTGCAAAATTATGGTTTGTTTGTTTTTTCCTTGAAGTGACACACCACTCGAGTTAATGCTTGGTTTTTTGGCGAATTTTGACACATCAAACTCAAAAGTTTGCCCATCACTCTTCTGGGGAGTAAGCTGCAAGCTAGGTGGAGCAGTGGATAGTTTTCTGGGCCTGAAGTGTGAATTTTAAAACTACTCCACCCTACTCAGACCGTACTATAAAAGATCTGATGTAACTATTTCCTGATTAGTAACAATGGAGATAACTTGGTTTAACAGAATCAAGTCTTGGGAACTCTACATTTCTCCACCCTACTTAGTTTAACAAGGTCAGGAATGTCTGCATCATATTCAAGGATTAAGTATCTGAGAAAATGGTCTTCAACAGACAAGTGCAGAAACAGCAGACAAACCTCTGGGCTGTCCTAAGTCAAGCTAAGCTATCATTGGTACAGATGAGATAAAGGAAAGTGACGTAAAACTGTCTACATAAGGCATGTCACTTCCTCTCTTTGCCTCCTTTTCCCAGAGAGGCATCTCTGGTGGCTGGCAGTGTGCTAAGGGTTCCAACATCTTGGCGTGGTGGCAGCTATTTGTCTGGGTTTTGGCAGTGAGTTTGCGCTTGAGCTAATTCAGGTTCAAGCATCTTGGCTGAACCCTCTTGGAGTTCAGGCTGATTCCTTCCTCTTTTACTCTCCAAAACCTTACCTTCTAGAGCCTCTAATCTTCTTCCTGGCACATGCCAGGTGGGAGAAATCCTACACCCTTTTCCTTCTCCCTTATTCTTAAATTTCTTTCCACTCTATTAATTAAATCATCATAAATTTCCAGACTTACTTGGGTAAATTTTTTTTTGTTATTTGGGATATCCATGGCAGCCAGTAATTAATATAGCTTAGGTCACAACACTAAAATTATCCTTTACAAAAGTCAGGAAGACTCAACTTTCTGGACCCAAATCTGTCTCCCTCATACAGGGAATGAGACTGTTAGGATTCAGTCCTGGAAACTGAGGTTAGTATTTCCACTAGGAATTGGGATATTTCCCAGCTGGCTTCAGTGACTTCATAGGCTGAATTGGCTTTAACTTTTGGACATGATTCAAGGTGCTGGGAATACTTGAGGGAGAGAAGGAATATCAAGAAATAGTGGTTAGTTTTGCAATAAATACTGTACTCATCCCATGCTGCTGGTTCTAATAGCATATTTATTCAGGGTCTTTTTAAGGCACCGTGTATTTAAGGACAGACAGATACAAAAGTCAGACAAGGTGAAGGATCAAAGCTTTTGGAGCTGGAAATCCTGATTTTTTTTTTTTTGTGCATGCCCCATCTACCCAGAGAATCCCTGGAAGCTTTCTGCTGCACTCTGGGTTCCAGCAAGCAGTTGTGATCTGAGGTTTCACCTACTCTTCATAGTTAGACTCCTAATCTACATTCATTACCATTCCTTCCTGACCTCACACTTACTTCTCAACTCTTTACAATCTGGATTTTGATCTAATAATATTATCTAAAATGGATTTTCTCCAAGGTTATAGACCATCACTCAATTTCTCAATCTGATGTTCCCCTCTCAGTCTTTTATCTTTCTACCTCTCTTTCCCTATCCCTCACCCTGCTCTACCCCATCCCACCATCCCTTGTGTACAATGCTTTCCCCCTCTTAGAATCTCTAGCTTCCTTCAAAACCCAGTTCATATGCTTCTACCTATATGCAGCCTTTCCTGATCCCCTGAATTAGTTAATATTCCTGCCCTCCCACTCTCTTCCAGAAAACTTTGTATTTATTTTGCAAAGATCCCATATACAGTTTTATGTGTATATTTTGTCTCCAGTGAAAGAATAGAATTCTTTGAGAGCAATTTCCTATTTGTCTTTGTTTCCCCACCAACAAGCATAGTGTTGACACATAACAGGTGCTTACTAAATAAATACTCACTGATTGTTTGACTGACCTCTCTTCAGCTTTTAATATTATTCACCACTCTCTCCTCTTGGATGCATTTCCATTTCTAGAAGTATCTTTTTGTGACACTTCTTTTTCCTGGTTCTCCTACCTATTTCACCATTCCTTCTCAGTCTCCTTTGCTGAACTGTCATCCCCATCTTCTTCCCTGTGCCTATTCAATGATTCTGTCCTGAGACATATTTTCTCTTCTCTCATTACACTCTCTTTTCATTATCTCATCAGTTTCCATGGGTGTGGTGGTGATACAGGAATAATGAGATTCCACAGTATCAAATTGATCTTGGATTCACTAGCACCCACACAAACCTCACTCCCTAAAGTGAGTTTACATGGGGCTTATATATACTTAAACCATAGAGATGGGAAAAGGCTTCAGGCAGGGGGAAAAAAAATGAGAGGGCATGTTGCAAGAGTTGGCTGATTAGATAAAATACCTTGGCCTGGAAGACTCAGATGATTCCTGAAATCAAGGAACCTTTGAAATCTCCATGCACAGGTGTTATCACACAGGATATTCTTGTAGACAGGTGAGGAACCTGTCAAAGGTCCTTTGATTGGTGAGCTTTACATAAGATGGAGAGAGTTGTGATCAGTTTGTGATTCAAAAGTTCAATTATCATCTCTATAAAGATAGCTGTGCTTCATTTTCCATGACTGTAAAAATGATGGGGGAGGGGTTGCACTGGTCTTAATGACCTATATTATCCCTTCTGTGCCTAATGTATAATCATATAAGCCTTTTTCTCCAAGATCTCATACAGCCCTCATTTCTTTCCAGAACTCTGCCACAACACTGACAGATATCTCTCCCTTTGTAGCTTTGTAGGCATCTCTATCTCAACTTGCCCAAAACAGAACTCTTTCCCCTTTCCCTTCAACCAATCCCATCCTTCCAATTTCTCTATTTCTGTCAATGACACCACTATTCTTCTAGCCACTAAGGGCCACAGTCTTTTAAGTCATTCTTAAATCTTTACTTTCTTCATTTCTACCTCATATTGTGATGTCGTCAATCCTTGTCAATTTGACCTCCACAATGCCTCCTGCATTCATCCCTTCTTCAATCTCATGGCCACTGATCCATATCATCTTTTACCTGTACTACTACCGTCAAGAGCTTCCTGGGTGGTCTCCTTTTATCAAGTCCCTCCAATCCCTAATGCATCATCTATAAAACTGTCAAATTGATATTCCTCAACCACAGGTTGGACCACTGTTTCTCTGCCACTCACAAAGCTTCACCACCTCTGTTACTTCTAGGACAAAACAAAGATTCCTTTGTCAGGTACTTAAAGTTCTTTCCAATCTACCACCAGCTAATCTTTCCAGACTTTTTTCATATGACTTCTCCAATGTGCTCTGTGCTCCAGCTCAACAGGCTGACATTCTATTCATTATATGCAGCTCCAACCTTCATGTCCTTCATAGACTCTCTTTCTATGCCCCTGACTTCCTGAGGAGCCATTCCACTTTTAGACAGATCTAATTGCTATGGAGTTTTACCTGAATAAAGCATCAATCTGCCACTTCTCCCCATTCCTTCTCCCTATGCCCTCCAAATCTACACCATGGGGCTTAAAAGTACTTGAAGACTGATAGTATATATGACCCTCCTGAGTCTTCCCCTCTCTAGGTTACACATTCCACATGTTGTCTGGTCAGAGTTAAGGATGCCACTTAACATTTGATTAGGTAGGCTAGCCCCACGTAAGCTGGACTCATCAACCACTTTAACTGTCTATTGTTCAGTTGGAAACCCATGTGTCTGAGAATTCCCTTCCTCGGGCCATCAAACTCTCATGTGATAAGGGCAAAACTTGGGGTTTCCAGTTTTCAAGTTGACAATGACATAACATGGTTCTCAAAGAATCAAAATTGTAGATTACCCAAAGGAAACAAATAGCATACAAAGGCTGGAATCTATTACCTATTATGAGCATAAGAGCTGATGTCCAGCAACTAGGTGGTTCAATGGATAGAGTGCCAGGTCTGGAGACAGGACAACCAGGCTTCAAATTTGGCCTCAGACATTTCCTTAATGTGTGACTCTGGGCAAGTCACTTAAGCCCAATTTGATTAGCCCTTAGTGCTTCTGTCTTGGAACTGATACTATCAATTCTAAAACAGAAGTTAAGGGTTAAAAAAAAAAACTCAAATAGAGAGCCACTAAACCATATATAAACATGCCTGTTGGTGGTATGTCCATTTAGAAAAGCATATATTAACATCATCTGGGTTCGATTATTTTTTATTTCAGTTACCTTTTAAGCTGGTTTTGCTATACTCAAAGGTGTTGCAATTCTCCCTTTGGCAGCACTTATTCTAAAACTCAAGTGGGGTAGGGCTACAATGCATATGGTGAGAGGAAGGAGGAAGGTCACAGAGATAATGAGACCCCAGAGCAACAGTTCTTAACTTGAAACAAATGAAACCCCATGGAGGGATTTCAGGGAATTTGTGAACTCTGGTAGGGAAAAAATTACATCGTTATTTCAGTATAATTGGTTTCATTTGAATGAATGAATGATTTATTAAGAACTTAGTACTGTATGGGCAAAACACAATGCTAAGCTCTAAAAGAACTTAAACAGAAAAAGCAAGACAGGACCTGCTCTCAAGGATCTCCCATTCTAATTGTTTCTGATTCGACTTGTTTTATTTTACACTTTTAAAAACCTTATTAAGTTAGCAGACTTGGGGGGGGGGGTCCCATTACCAAACAAGGCTAAGAACCCCTGATCTAGAGGGAGGCTCCCAATCTGATGAGTAGATGCTCTGTGTTCAGGGAGGATAGGAAGTCCTATACTAAACGTATGGTTTTGTTGAACTGATACCCGACACGCCCACCCGTACACGTAGAATCTGTATCTATATACATATGTCTAATGTATATATAGCATGTATAAGTAACGTAGTTATAACATTATATATCAATTGTGTGCCTCTGACTACCTATCTATAAATGAAAGCGGGAAGAATCCACTGGTCAGTTCTGAAACACCAAATTAAACACTGGGGAGCTACCAATGGATTCTTGCTATTTTCATTGGTAGATAGATGGACGGGCAGGCAAACAAAATAGATCGATTGAGCCACAATTTAAATTATACGGTATAGCCACATCATGTTACATAATATATGTATTTATATATATATATATGTGCATGCATATACAATGTTACATCATACAGGTGGCATTATGCACATCTACGTTTTATTGTACCTTGATATACGTTACATGTAGGGAGGGCGCTTTAGCTCCCTAGTGCGGAAGCTCTCCTCCTACACCTCTTCCCGAGGAAAGGAAAGAGCCGGAGTGGGACTCGGCGTGTCCCGGCTGAAGCCAATCCGCAGCAGACGCCGCGCCCCGCCCTCCCAGCCTCACGCCCGCGCTCCTTTTCACGACAGTTGGGCAGCGTCGCTTTGCGACAGCGGCTATTGGTTCGCTATTCTTGTGGTCACGGATCTCTTGTCTCTCATCGGCACCTAAATCGGCGGCTGCTAGCCGGGGGCTGAGCCGGGGACGACACGCGGCCTCTAGGCTGGGATGAGCTGCGGCCTCGCAGACTCAGGACAGCGCCGGCCGAGCCATGGTAAGCGGCCTCGGGGCCTATTTCGAACCCTCCGGGGCCGCGAGCGGGAGGAATCTTTCTTCCCTGCTGTGGGGGAGGGGCGGACGGAGGGAAAAAAAACTTGTTTGAGGTCACGTGGGTCCCGAAGGGGGTCGACATTCGAAGCCAGCCCCCCTGCCTTCTAGGGGAGCTCGACTCGAGTTTTACAGATGAGGAAACTGAGGCCCCCACAGGGGATCTAGACTGAGGCTTAGGCCGGCCTGAGTTCGAATATTGCTGCAGACCCTTATCGAGTGTTTGGCCTCAAGGCTTCTGTCTGAAAACTGGGGATGACAACAGCCAAGTCCTGATGACATTCGCTGCCCCATACCTCCTCACCTCCTCAGTTGTCCCATCTGTAAAATGGGCTTGGACCACTTTAGAGGAGTCAGACCACCCAAATCCGATTAAAATGTATTCGGGAAACGCTTGACAATAAACAAATGCCCTGGGGACCATTTTCGCCTCTGGAATCTGCAACTACCAGAACCAGGCTGTGAATGTGACAGGACCAGGTGCTGTGTCTGGAAGATGCCTTGTTGGAACCCCTGCTGTGAGGGATAGTATAGAGGTTTCATAGATGCACATTCACTCATTCCTCCTTGTTCTAGATCTGCCTCATGCGAGTACAGTATGTGCATACATCTTGGGGTGTGTGCATGTACATGCACGTAGGTGTCACACACTTATATTGTCACTACACATATGTGACTACAATGGCATGTGTGTTGTGTATGTGCATGCATGCATATTTGTATGTCTTGCCTGTGTGTGCACTGGGTGTGTATGCATTTAATCAGTTTGGGCTCCAAAGTAAGGAGGCCCTAATAGTTACAAGTGGGAAGGGAAGGAAGGATTCCTGTGCCCTGGGGGTCTTTGAGCCAAGGCTTGCTGACCACCCATCAGAATGTGGTCAGTGGAATTCTTCTGCCTTGACTTCATGGCCTCTCCAATTCCTTTCAGCTCTGGAATTCTCAGATTCTTCCTTAACTTAGACATTTCAATTCTTTCCCCTCTGCCTGCATCTTTTTTTTTTTTAATGGTCACAAGTTCAGAGTTCTCTCACTGTTGTAAGAGTAGGTGGGGCTTGTTTGCCTTTTGTGCTTTGGCCTTTCAGTTTAAAAGGATTTTCCAATGGTAAATACAAGTCCTCATTGAAAAAGCCCAGGTACAGGCTCAGAGATGGAAGGTTCTTGCTTGGAATCTAGACTCAGACACTTCCTAGCTGTGTGTGACCTTGGGCAAGTCACTTAATCCCAACTGCCTATCCCTTACTCTTTTTCTGCCTTGGAACCCATATATGGTATTAATTCTTAGATGGAAAGTAAGGGTTCAAAAATAAATAAAATCCCAGGGAGTGAACAAACTTTGAAGGATTAAAGGACCAAAGATTTAAAGTTGGGAAGGTCATTAAGGCAATTTTAGATATAGTTTACGGCAACATAAAGTTGGAAAGCATCATGTTTTTACCTTTTTTTGATTTTTAATTAATTTTACCAATGAAATTAAAACCAGAAATTGTAAAGAAGTGGGGAGGAAGGATGGAAGAAGTAACTCTCTTTTTTCCCCTTCTCTAGGCCAGCACAGTGGTAGCAGTTGGACTGACAATTGCTGCTGCAGGATTTGCAGGTTTGTAGATGATAGAAAAGCAGAAGGGACATGGGGAACCAGGGGCTTTGTTTTTATGTAAAGTTCTGTTCACTTTTTTGTTTGGTTTAAGGCCGATATGTTATACAAGCAATGAAGCATATGGAACCTCAAGTAAAACAAGCTATTCGAAGTCTGCCAAAAACTGTAAGATTTATTTTATGCCTTTGCTGCTTTTTCATTAAATGATAATTGTTGGGGTGGGTAAACAGGTCCTCGATAATTGTTTGACTCCTTTAGTTCACAACTCTAGCTTTGCTTCACCCGCACCAAGGAGGGCCTGGGTTCCCAGTGTAATCCCATGGCATCAGCTAGACCAGACAAGGTGATGTCAGTGCCACCTACATGTACAGTACCTGAGTGCTGTTGATCTAGAACTGGGGGGTCTTTGAACCTTGATGGGGGAAAAAATTTCCTCATCATTTCAACAGAATTTATTTCCTTTGAAATTAGGTGTATTTTATTTGATGCCTTTAAAAACATGATTTTGAGGTTTGAGTAGACTTCATCAGATTGCCAGATGAGTCCAGTACCACACAAAAAGTTAATAATCCCTGATCTAGAAGGATACCTGAAAGGTAGATAGACCCCAGCTGGAAGGATGCCATTGGATTTGAACCTCAGCAGCTTCTGTCATCTCTCTTTCCTTGCTTTCATCTCCAAAAAGTTTGGTAGCCCAGGCATAGGGAATTGTGATCAGAGGAGGTGGCCCAGAACTCTTGTGCTCCCAGCTGTGGGTTAAGTGGTCATTCTTTTACCTTTGATCTATCTCCACCCCTCATGTGATTTAGACTATGTAGGCCACATGCAAATAAAGGTCCCTGGTTCTGAACTCTTACATTCCTAAATGCTGTCCATTGTAACACCCATGGGTTACTGGCTTCAGAAAGGCAATTCTACCTGGGATATAGAGGTTCCTTTTCTTTCTAGAAATGGAAAACATCACTGTTCTTGTCTATACCGACTCTCTCAGGACAGTAATATATTACTATAAGCGTATTTTGCAAAGAACCTTTGGGATACAACTTAACTGTCTCTGGACTCAGTTTTCCTCATCTGTAAAACGAGGAAGTTGGACCAGATGGCCTCTGAGGTCCCTCTCAGGTCCATGTCTGTCTTCTGTTGTCCATTCTGATGGAATCCATGTACCTCCCTCAAGAACCAGACCCATGTACGAAGAGTCAGCTTATCTTAGAAGACATGTGCTCTAAGTTACCACCTCAAGAAAACATGGTACTTCCTTCTGTGAGATTCACCATCATCCCCCAAATCTGGCTTCCAGAATTACAAGGGACACTTTTAGAGAAAAGGTCTAGACATAATCCTCACCTGTATACTCCCCTCTGATGTTTCTGAAAAGTGACCCTCTATCCAGAGAATTCACTACTTCCTCAGGCCTTCATCAGTTCTCACCTCAACTCTTTTGACAAGAATCTTCTCATAAGAGTAAACCTATAACTTATAAAGGGGCCAAGAGTATTTTTACTTTTTCTCCCAGCCTTAGACTTCCCTGCTGTCCAAGAAACTCACCACTCAGCTGCCAAAGGGATCCTTTTTAAGCCCCTGTAGGAGAAGTGTTAGCAGCTCCTGTCACCTCCAGGAGAATACTTAGAGCCCTGCACTTTTTGGCTGCAGCTTCTCTGCATCCCAGCCTGTCAGAGCTCCTTGCTCTTCCATTTTATACACATCGTCTATCCTTCCTCTGGACTCCGAACTCTAACTGTACCTCTGCCACTTGACTCCCCACCAGCTCTCTTCACAACTCCAAGTACCACCCAATTCACAAAGCTCTTTCTGGGGCCATCAGGTGGAGCCATCCCAAAGTTACTGTTTACCTATCTCTGTGCACTGTATCTGCCAGCTGGGATGTAAGCTGCTTCCAGGCATCAACTGTTGTCTGTCATGTAAGCCCAAAAGACTACAGACACTTAATAAAGGTTGTTTGAGTTGGATTTCAACCTAAATGCAGGGCTTGACATTTTTCATACATAAATTTCTTAGATTTGCCTCAACATTCTAACCTATTAAAACCTCAGATCCCATTTCCATGTCACCAACCATCAGGAACTTCATATAGAAGTTGCTGACTTAAAATACCGACCAGAACCTTGGAACACATCATTAGAGGCTTTTCTAAACCAGGCTGACTAAAAGTCAATTCTAAATGGTCATTCAGACATTTCCAAACCTGCCTATCTAGCCTACATCTCAACTTCTTCCACAGTTATCATCAGAGATGTTGTCAGATGACTTATTGAGGCCTAGGTTTGCTCCATCCCCTTAGTAATATGGTGAGAAGAACAAAACAAGGTTAGTCTGGCCTTCTTACTTGTCTGTAATGAATCCAGTGGCTACATCTGCTGATGTGTTGACTATCATTGATTTCATGTTTCTCCTATTCTACCAGGGATAGATGGTCTCCTGTATTAGTACATAGAAGATTCAGAATCTACTTTAATTGTATTTTTTTAATGGAGGCATTTGCCTGTTCTTAGCCCTATGCTCTTTTCCTTAATTGCCAAAAGATCAGTGGTCAAGCAGCTACTCTTCATTATTTAACAGCCCTGGGATGTAATGTGTCCAGGCCAGTTGACTACAGAATCTCAGAAAGAATTTGTAAAGTGAGGTTTAGACTGATATACCAGAAGCCACCCAGTCCACCTGGTTCCTGCATTAGGCATGTCTGTGGTCACCTCTCAAGGGCTCCTGTTCCCCTCAGGATGAAGATATTCTTCTCAGTAATAACAAAAAAATCTACAATTTTCATTGTTTCGTTCTAGATCTGCTGCCTGGGCTAAGCAGAACAACCTAAGTAACTGCAACCAATGAGTCCATCTCCCACCCTCCCTAAGCCTCCTCATCAGGCCAAACATCCCAAGTCCTGACAGATGGTATTTTTGTTCCTTTACCACCTAAAGGTCATCTTGCTAGGGAAAGTGGGAGTTAAGGAGTATACCTTTCTGTTAAAATTGATGGATCAGCATGAAGCTACAGTTCTACCGCTTCCCGGTTCTTGTGTTTGTGGGGTTTGTTGGGCTCAGCACATTTGAGTCTTTAGCATTCCTGACACTCTTACAGGTCCCAGCAAATTTTGGATCCCTTGCCCTTCTGCTTCCATTTTTGGAACATTTTTTTAAAGTCTTATTTCACTGTGGAATCTTTTTCAGTCATATTCCTAATTCAATACATTCTCCTTTACTTCTTCCTAGGGATCCTTTATAATTGAGCAGCAGCATTTCTTGTCTTACTAACACTTAAAGAAATTCCACTTAAATTCATGTTTCTATGAAACAAAAATAAGGTGCTTAAATGAAATCTTTGCTAACTGTTCTTGATTCATTTGAAGACTTTCTACAAAGTTATTCTCCTCTCTTGATAGACCATTAATTTTTCTTACTAATGCCTTCCCCATTTCAGGCCTTCAGTGGCGGCTATTACAGAGGTGGTTTTGAACCCAAAATGACAAAACGAGAAGCAGCGTTAATACTAGGAATAAGGTAAGTTATATAATTGTCTCTCTTAAAAGTTGCTGTGGTGTGCCGGGTACATAAGTGAATGGAACTTCCTCCGTTAAGAAGGAGGTGATGTGAGAGTATGTCCCTCATGGTTGCTATAGCTTGTTTAGTGTGGGAAAGTCAAGTTCATCTCTCTATTAGGATGTGGTTGTCATCACCCTGACCTTTGTATCCATATGGTTCCTTCCCTTTATACATCTTTAAAATAGGTACCGCCCCTACCAAGGGGCAGAATGGGAGGGAGGATTTGTTTGGAAGTCAGTGAGCCCCATCTTATTTACATAGCTGCTTCCAGAGACTCAGAACAGAATGGGTTAAGGAAATTTAGGAGGCAACATAATTCAAACAAATTTCAGTGAACTCAGGATATTTGAGGCCTAGATTAGCCTTCTTTATTAACAGCTTTGCAATAAAATTTAGTGCAATCTTGGGATAGATGTTTTTAAAACCTAAAATAACTTTTTGGGGGTCGCGGGGGTCATTCTCCATAACTAACAATGTCGTAAATGATGAATGATGGGCTGAAAGTGTCAGACCCCAGCTTTGGAAATCATTATGGCATGGTAGAATGAATGCTGCATTTAGTGTCAGAGGACCTGGTCAAACCCCAGCTATCATTTAGAATCTGGTTCTTGGGCCAGTCTTTGTATATCACTGGAACTTGGTTTTCTCATCTGTAAGATGGGGGAGGTGGGGTAGGGAGGGAATCCTTCACATCTCTAAATCTTTGATCCTTTGGTCTATATCTTGATGGTTTCCATCTTAACATGTTTACATAGGGCCCCAGCCCTATGACAACTTAGTAATTCTGATGTGACTTTTCCTAAAAAGAGTGGAGCATAGTTAATAGACTTTTGAAATACAATTAGATTACATCTATGACAATCCTGTGGATTCGCTTATGTTATTCTTATAGCATAGAGAAGTTGACTGAGATGCAAAATTAAGCAATATCAATAACTAAATTTAGTCTAGAATAATGGGGTAGAACATTTTCATTTTGAACAAATCTTAATGTCAGTGGAACTATTTTAAGTATTTCCCATTCTTTGTCTTAATGAAAAATTTCCCCAAAGGCATTTAAAAAATCTTTATAAAATAGAAAAAGGCCCTTTTTTTCACATTAGTGAAGTGATCTTGGTCTTGGCAGATATCGGTTGATAACTAAGAACTATGCCTTTTTTAGAATTCATTTGCTTTAAATTGTTCTCCTTTGTGTTCACTAACCAATTACTTATTTAGGAAGTTTTCTACTATACAAACTTCCTTTCATTTCTAGCTATCGAAATACTAAACAATTTTTCTTATATAAATATTGTCAAAACATTCCACTTGTTTTTAACAGTAAAGTGACCTCACTTTTCTGACTAAGGAATTATTTATTTTTCATATTCAAAAGAATCCTTTTGTTGACTTTGAAATAAATTAATATCTTACTTGATTAACTTGAAGTTTCATTCATATTTTAATGAATCCTAGCAATGGAACTAACATAAGACTTCAAACTATTCAGTGACACACTGCAGACTCTCAGTATCTTAGTCATTTCTGTAAATACAGTATTTGGTGTGGCTTGTATTCATCCATTAATTTGTTAAGAGAGTGACCCAAATTTGGGCCAATATTTTTGCACAAAGTCAATGATTTTTCTTTATTAGCCCTACAGCCAATAGAGGGAAAATTAGGGATGCTCATCGACGAATCATGCTTTTAAACCACCCAGACAAGGGTAAGTAATCATTATACTCCTTACTGCTAATGGTTATCTTTAAACTAGGAAAATAGAACAGCAGAATTCATTCTCTAGTTGTGGTGGTTTTTCCAAGAGAAGAAACTTTGTGTTAGTTATATGTTTCCGGTAAAATGCCATGTGTTCAGTAATAATTTTGTTTTCAAAGTACTTAGGGAAAATGTCTGATCAGAATTCAAAATACCCCCAATTAAGCATTTCTTAAAAACTGGTAAATGACTATCAGTGAGAGACTTCATTAATGTTTTTAAAAAGTAATGTCAGTCAATTTACTACTTAGCTATCATTCAGCCTCACCATTAAGACATGAAAAAGGAGCCAGTGCCCTTTTTTTTAATTGGTCCCTTTGTACCTCCTTGGCCACATCCAACACTTTGTGCTGCCTGCTTGCCTGTCTCATGCTTTTTGAGTGCTCTCAGGTGGATGTAGGTAGATGTCCAGGGGCCTTACTTCTTCTCAAATCTCCTGGGTTGTTTGGTCATTTTTGTTTCAGGGAATAGTTTTATCCCTGGAATATCTACCTTCTTAGGTTGCAGCACTACAGAAATATATGCACAAAAATTCCTTCCTTCTCAGTCTTTTGGTTGTTCAGAATGATCCTTGGGGAAAACTAGACTTGTGAAAAATGAACTCCTTGAGGGTCCTAGGCATCACTTGATGCTCTGAGCTTTTAACATCAGGCAGCTGAGTTTTTAGTTGTTCCAATTCATCTGTGACAGAATTCGACCCACCACCCAGGACCCTTGACTATGAGCACTTGACTGTGGTATTTTACTGTACCCAAGGAAGCAGCTTGTTTGTGGACTAGTTATTGTGGATATTATTTTTAAATAGTTCCATATAATGTAAATGTGAATATAAATCTATACTAGAGGTGCTTACTGTCTCAGAGAAGGAAAGGAGAAAGAATTTGGAACTCAAAAGGAATGTTAAGAATTCTTTTTACATGTAATTGGAGAAAAATAAAATTGTATCTAAAAAAAGTTCCAATTTTGATGACCAGAAAATATTCCAATTGATGAAACACAGCTAAGAATATGCTAGTAGCATGCAAGGATTGCAAAGAGGCATCTCATCCCTGGGAGAGACTCTCAGAAGGATTCCTTACTTTGCTTTTTTGGCTGATCACTTTAGACACAGTACTAACCACTGGTTATCCAGTTTCCTAAAGCACAGCACATTCAGAACCCCAAAAGAATAAGCATTGACTTGTAAGAGATAGAGGATAATGTGAAAAGCAGACCCAAGCATTCAGAAAGTCAAGGAGTCTGAGACCTTTCTGTGTAGAGGCAAGCAGCTGCCCCACATCAATTGCTCATTACAGCAATCACATTTACGGCATCTAATAGTTGTTAATGTTTGTAATGATGACCAAGTCATTGAGAACACCTTTAAATTATGTTTCACAAATTGCATTTTTCACAACACATTCGTAATATTTTAGAAAGCTTTCCATCCAACTTGTTCAAGTATGTGTTCAAGTTTAAAGGGACAAAAGTTCTTTTATCTTGAACATTCACTTCTATGGAAAGTCTTAATTCTTTGCTAATGCCAGCTAAAAGGAATGTTATTTATAATTTTTGCAATAATTCTTTCATGTTGCCTATGTTATTCAGTAGCAAAAGAAAAAAAAATATGTTCTCTAGTAAAGTAGGGCATTTCTTCTCCCAACTTCCATTACTATTCCTTTTCTTTTTTCTTATAGGAGGATCTCCTTATATAGCAGCCAAAATCAATGAAGCTAAAGATTTGTTAGAAAGTCAATCTAAGAAATAAGATTAGCACACTGATCATTTTTAATTATTTATATATATATATGAGCATATATATATATATCAATATCATTTACTTTATGTATAGGAGTCCTAATGCTTTATAATAAATAACTTCATAAAAGTTTTATAATAAATAACTTCTTTACTGGTTGCTGTAGTTGGTATTATTTTTTCTTTTTATTAATTTTGATGCTATTTTGTAATTATTAGATTACAAGTGTTATTGTCTTACAAATTATGAATATATATGTTTCCTAATGGGAATTGATTAAAACCTGAAACATGATTCCTTAGTTAGCATACCGATATTTAGAATCCAATGGAAACAAGCTATTACTCCTATAAGCTAACAAATTAGTATGCTCTTTTCTGTAGTATTTTTATATCATATTGACTCCACAAGATTCAAATAATTTTACAGTTTTATAAAATAGATAGTGCTCATAGATGAAAAAAAAACATTTAACAAATTATATGAGAAAGGTATCCATAGAGATTCTGTCTTACTGTAGCATTTTTTAAATTAAGTACACTGCCATAACTTCATAAACTTTTGTTCTTTGGAATTTTTAAAGGCATTTCTGTAATATGCTTTTATCTTTTTTTAATAAGTCTTATTTTTATATATATCTGTTTAGTCATACAAAGTTTATTTGTGTGTAAATTCACAAAATTTCCAGTGATCCATAAGAGCTTGAACAGTAGGGAGGAGAAAACAAAAAAACAAAATTCAGGCCTTTGGAGCCATAAAACCTGACAATATTTCCTACTGGGACTTGTGAATTCAAATGCTTCTGATCTCATCATTATAAAGATTCCCTCCAGTGATCAAGACCCCAATGTGTCCGTGGCTGCCCATCCTGTGCAGCTCTGACATGTAAACAGATATTGCTAATGTGTGAAAAGCACCCGCAAACCATAAGATGCTCCACCAATGCCGATTATTGTATCTGTTTACTATGAGCTTTCTGCTTCCTGTGCGAGGTGTCAGCAAAACAAGGCCTCGACAAGCTGTTTCAATCCGGTAGTATTCTAGCCTCCAGAAACCTTTCCAGTGCCTTTCATGCAATTGGACATGGACTTGGGCAAATCCATTCTAGTTTCAATAGCAACATGTTTTCTGGGATATTGAGTATAAGATGTTCAGGAGCTTAAATACGTGAGTTATCTTTGACTTTTTAACATTTAAGCTTGATTGGGAGAAGAGTTTATTAAAGCAAATTGTATAATATGAAAAGGAACGATACTTGTAGAAAATCCAGGAGGTAGCTAGGTGTCTTAGTGGATTGAGAGCCAGGTCCAGAAATGGGAAGCCCTGGATTCAGATGTGGCTTCAGATACTTCCCAGCTGTGTGACCCTTGGCAAGTCATTTAGCTCATATTTCCTAGCCCTTATTGCTCTTCTGTGTTAGAATTAATACACAACATTAATTCTAAGATGGAAGATAAAGGTTTCAAAAATCCAGAAAAAGCTATTCTTGTTTGCCCATTTGGAATTATGGCTATGTCTGATCTGAGAACTCATAATACTTTAAATGATGACAGTTTAGGAATCTGAGGAAACCTGTAGGCTTTCTGCCTTGCTTTTTTATGTTCATTTTGTACTCTGAATTAGTTTGGAGAGATACAAAGTAGTATTATCCTAAAAGCATCCTTTATGTTGGAGGAAACCAAAAAGTTGCCTTTGTTTCTACCTTTTCTTCAGGTCTAGAGTGACAATGACTGATCTTGTTTCTGTGAACAAGCAACTGGATATCAAGTGAAAATACCAAAACTGGAATTTTAAGATTTGCAGAGCAGCTAAGTAGCACAGTAGATAGAGCACCACACCTGGAACTGAGAGGAATTAGATTCCAATCTGGCCAGAGATATTTCCTAGCTATATGATCCTGGGCAAGTCACTTAACCCCAATGGCCTAGCCCTTTCTGCTCTTCTGTCTTAAAATTGATACTAAGACAGAATGTAAGGATTTAAAAAAAGATCAAGAAAGGCCAAAAGCAAAATTTAGAAAATACATAATAAATCCAAATTAAGGACTGTCTCCAGATCTTTCATTTTGCAGTTCATGCAGGCATGCCTGCTTCTTAACAGAAGCAGAATCAAGCTTAAGATAAAGTAGATAAAGGTCAAGGATTTCTTTAGTACATGCTAAAGTCTCTTCTAAACCTTTAACTTCTGCAAGCAACCTTTATCTTCTGAGACTAGAAAGCCTGAGTCTATCCACTGAGTGTGGGCCCAGGACTTAGGGCCCATGGTAGAGTAGTAAAACTGGGAGAAGTCCTTAATTCCAGTCCCAACACCACAGTACCACCTGAGTGATCTTGGGCAAATAACTCTATTTTCCTCATTGTAAAAGATTGGGATTGGACTAGATAAACGCTTAAGGTCCATTCCATTTATCAAAGATGGGGGGGGGGGGGGGCATGCCCAAGCCAGAAACAGAGAGGTAAATCATCTGCCATTTAATAGGTCTGTTGCCCAAAACAGTTTCTGACATTAGTGAATCAGCAAAGTCATCGAGTGTCTACCTTCACATGTTGCCATCAGAGACTTAAAGAAATACAGTGATGCAGTTACTCAGCAAATCCTTCTGAGGACGGGGGAAATAAGGGGAAGAGGGTGGTGACCTCAGCCATTCAGAAGGTTCCTGGAAGTAGGTGAAAAGCAAGGAGAAGAGCTTCTCCAAAACCTACTGTCTAGTGTCCAATAGAAAATGGACATTACCGGGGATCCAAACTTCATTGTCTGACTTTTACTGACAGCAGATTCTAGCTGCCGCTAGCAAACCAACAAGTGAATACTCAGCTAGGAACCGAAGGGACAACTGTCTGGGGGCCCTCCGTGGTGACCTGCCCCCTCGGTAACCACTGAAGCCATTTGAAGCTGTCTTACAACACAATAGAAACTGGTTGATTCTCACCCTGACCACAGGTTATTAAGAAAAAGTTACACTCTGGGAAGTATCTACTGACATCTCTAGAGAAAGCCTACCCTGTTGCAGTGTCTTGTTGTGGCCTGGAGATGCCCCGGAGCTCATAAAAACTGTCAGCAGCCATAAGCTCTGACAAGAACTATAAATGAACAAGCACTTAATAACGGCCTACTATAAGCTGGATACAGGGACGAAAATGGAAGTGCCCTTGTTGAGGTTGCATGGGGGGGAGGGGGGTAGATGGATGGATGGATAGGAAGAATATGATTAAAAATATGTAAGATGAAATGTGGAAAAGGCACCAGCAAAGGGGTGATCAACAAAGCCTAATGTAGAAAGTGCTGGTGTTTGAACTGAGCTCTGAAAGACACTAAAGCAGCCAAGGCTTTGGAGAGGCAGTGTATTGTGGACAAGAGGGTACAGTGGCCCAGAGATGCATTGGGGAACAACAAGAAAGGGCTGGCATGCATGAAGCCAAGTCGTGTATAGAAATGGAAAAGTAGGTTGGGACTGGTTGTAAAGGGCTTTAGACCAAACAGGATGAGTAGGGGAGTGACATAGTCAGACTTTGCTTTAGTACTTTAGACCACTTAACAGCTATGTGGAGAACTAGTTTGCCTGCTATTGGCAAGACCCCATTCGAGAATTGCCAAGACTTTGCACTAGGGTGGTGGCCATTTGAGTGGAGAGAAGGGGCAGATGACAGAGATACGGAGGCAGAATAGACGGAGCTAGAAGCCTAGAGGTAGAGCGTATCTCTGTTTTATAGAGGTACCAGTTCAGCTAAGTTGGAAGCGCCAGTTCAAAATGAATTTGGCCACCAAGGGATGGATTTTTCAGCCATCACAAATAATGATCAGAGCCTAAGTAAAACATCCCAAGTTTGTGATCTCCACTGGTTGAGAACTTTTTAAAGGGTAAATAAACCTTTTGTACTGTTGACACTACAAAAAAGCAAAGCTTAAATTATTTGAAAGAAAAGGAATCTCTGCCCCAAATACTCAAAATTAAGAGCTGACCTGTGGTTGATGTGCACTTTTAAACAGCATGAAACATGATATATTTCACTAGCCACAGTAACAAAATTTTTCTCTAGTTTGTCTGAACATGTAATCTTAACATTGCCCTTTCTGGTTCTGAAAGAAATGGTGTTCGGATGAAATTGTCTGCTACACATTATTAATAAAATTTCAAGGTAAAATCCAGAAGGTGCATGAGGATATAGAAAGGATGGAGCATTTTTTAAGGGGAGGAGGAGGAGGCAGGTGATAAAGGAATGAGATGTGGCAAAAAAGAGAATCTATAAATTCAGGGTAAGCAAAACAAAACAAAAAAAAAACCTAATGGATGCTATAGGAGGTTCTTGGTTGCCCAAAGAATCCTAGGCTGAGGGTAACCTTGGATACCAGGAACTTCAGATAACCTGAGCCCAGTTGTCCCTGCCTCTTGTTGCCAGGGCTACAGAATCCAGGCTGGCTGGGGAGTGCTGTGCACCTGCCTAGGGTCGGTTACCCTAGCAACAGGACATAGGAAACCAGGACTGGAGGCTCACATTATCCATTAGTCCTAACCCGGGGCTTGAGCCCTAGTGTGTGAAGGGCTATTGGGAACATGTTAACAATTTGGCCCCTTCTGCCCCCATAGCCATCACTCTAGATTCAATGATAAGGAACCCAAATGTATCTGGTGGCCATGGCATCTGCCTTAAAACTTCCAAATATCTCTTAAACTGCCTCTCACTGGTGAGTTCTTTGGAGACTAAGGCACAATGTTCAAACAATTCCCTTCCAAGGATAATAGTAGCCAACATTTAGAGCACTTGGCATATATTGTCTCATCTGATCCTCCGACCAGCCTAGCAATTGAGGTATTAAAGGTACTATTTAGTGTAGGCAATAGGTGTTTTTTTAATTGAACATAGAACTTGCAGTGAGTCAGCTCCCTCCACCAATGCAGAACAGCATTTGTTCTGCGATTTCTAGTCCTACAGAGTTGCTTGGGGAACTGAAAGGTTAATAATTTGCATAGGATACAAATTACTGACTCCCAATGATAGCCACGTGTGCAAGGCTATTTCTGATGTAGATATAAGAAGGGGAAAAGCAGGTTTTTGCAAACAATAATCTGTAGCAGACCACATAAAAAGTATAGGAAATACAGGAGCCCACTACACTTACTGTTTGTGAACCACTAAAAAAAGCATTTGATTGCAAAATGCCAACATAAAGGTTTTCCTCCAATATAGTGTCTTTCATTGTTCCTTGAAAGATGTAAAAGAGAGAACTTTATCTCCCCCTGATTATTGTCAAGCAAGTAACAAAATGGAGATACAGGCTCATCAAACATAATTACTGCCATTACAGAGGGTGTCTAGCCCAGAGACCAAATGGAAAAGGCATTCCCTAGCTGATGAAATCCTCCAGATGTTCTTCTTTGTCAGTGACATTGTACTGATTGCTTTAAGCCCTGGAACATTGTAGAGCCTCCTAAATGAGTACCAGAATTACTCGAAAGAGTTTGGCCTAACTCTCAATATAGGAAAAACCGAGTGAATGAAAAAAGCTAGTCACTGTCCAGACCACATCAGACAATTCATCAAACTCTTCCAACTATACATACATAAATACATGCGTATATAATATACACGTATACATTTATATCTATATGTATGTATTGTAAATAGATAGATGGAGGAGAGGAAGAGGAGGAGAGAGAGAGAGGCATCTCATGTAAAATAGTGACTTGGGCATAGAATTGAGCAGGTCAGGCTGGTTTGACTTTGGGGCATTGGGCTGTGTTTTTAATGAGCCAACTCCCTGAAAAAGCTTTGTTTAAAACATCTTAATTCTTCTAGTGATACAATACATCCGTGCATCACAGTTCCCTGAAACCGTAGAAATGAAATTGCAAGTTATTTGAAGAAAACATAAGCATGAGCAGGCTGCCCATATTAAAAATGAGGAATTATGTAAAAGGAGGTATATAAATGATGGAATTAGATGTTTGGAGGAAAGAAGAGGAGATGAACTGAGTATGTAGCCAGAGTAATTATGATTTAGAGACTGTGAGGAAGACCTAAGCACAATGGTTTGGGCCCTCATGAGAGTCCTGTGGGAAGAAAAGGCATGAATAGACTGTCATCTGCACCTTTGGAGGTGGTACCCACATTGCTGACAATCAGAATTGTGGTTGCTAGGTGGCCTGATGGATCATGTGCCAGGCCTAAAGCCAGAAAGACTCATCTTCCTGAGTTCAAATCTGGTCTGTGACACAAGTTGTGTGACCCTGGGCAAGTCACTTAACCCCATTTGCCTCAGTTTCCTCATCTGTAAAGTGAGCTGGAGAAGGAAATAGCAAAACACATCAGTATCTTTCCCAAGAAAACCTCAAATGGGGTCACAAAGAGTCAGACTTGACTGATGTGACTGAATAGCAACCAATCAATCAAAAGTAAATTTTGATTCATCTCCCAAACCACAGAAAAGACTTGATTACCATCCTTCAACACCCCCCCCCATACACACACAGTTTCTGAAATCAGTTGAGCAAAACAGCAGTGATTGTAACTTCCACAGTGAAACCTCACACTTCTACTGTTATGCTTGTTTTTTAAAAATAGATGTTTTAACTTGAATAAGCAAGTCCAAGCATCAATTGGTTTTTATCTCTTTTCCTACTACTTAGAAGTTTGTTGATAAGTAATGCAGGCATGGAGGAATTGAATGGCTCACTCATGTAGCAAGTCCAGTAAGTGTTGGAAATGGGACTCAAACTCAGATGCTTCCTGGGTCCTTCTAGGACTCTTGTCTATACTCTGCCACCTCTTGAATGGGATAACCTCAGAATAAGAAATTCAATCCTATTTTATGCAAAGCATTGTGCTAGGTATAGAAAGCAGGAAACTTACTGTTCAAAAAGTGAAAAATGATGATAAAAAAATTCATGAATAAGGATGCAAAGCTTTTTTTTATTTCAAGATAAAAAGATAGGATTCCAGAAAACAAAAGATCCTGAAGGGCCCTACTCTCAAAAAGGAAAAGTGACTCTCGTTTTAGTAAAATGGCTATGAGAAGGGTATTTACTCATATCAATTGGTACCATCAGAATCAATAGTATTTTACTACCGTCAGTTGTGGTTGAACTCATGAAAAAGGTACAGCCAACTTGAAAAGAGAGAGCCAATTGTTAAATTCTCAGGATGTGTACTTATACCTCAGAAATCAAAAAATGTGTGTGTGTGTGTGTGTGTGTGTGTGTGTGTGTGAGTGTGTGTGTGTGTGTGTATTGTGGAAGAGAGAGAAATTTTGGAAGCATGCACAGGAGCAGCTGAGAATGATGACCTGTCATTCAAATGAGAATATTCTGATTTGGAATGTTACTGGGAGAAGCAGTTGGAAGAAAGGAACAGACCAACTGTGAAGGGTTATATCTTTAATATATATATATATATATATATATGTATTTTTTTTTTAAGAGAGTCAATGTTAAGCATTTACCAGCACCCTATTGGATAGAGAAAAGCTTTGTATACATGGCCTTTTGCTTTCGTTTTTTTTTTTAATAGCAGAGTTCTTCATAGTAATACAACGGAGAGATAGAAAAAATGTTAAGACTGCATGGTCTCTATTATTTGATGATTACAAAAAAACACTTGATTTGCAAATCATGTTTTCCCTAAAGAAGTCTCTCCCTTCTTTGTTTGAAGCATGTGAAGATTATACAAGATTGCAAGACAGATCCAATCCCTGAAAAAAGTGTTCAGTGATCTACTGAGTCACACCATCAAGGTATACCATAAAGGTACACTCTAAAATAATGAGACCAGGGGTCCCTAAAACTGTTTGCCACTGTAATGGAGCAACTCTTACAACCAATCCAAATAGAAAAAGGATTTTTTGTAGAATCACTTCGAGGTACTACAGATGCACTCATTGGTATCGATTGCATCAAAACATGGAATCAGACATGGCCTCTTAAAGGAAATTCATAGCTACTCAAAAGATAGCGGCAGAGGGCAACTGGGTAGCTTAGTGGATAGAGAGCCAGGCCTAGAGATGGGAGGTCCTATATTCAAATCTGGCCTCAGACACTTCCCAGCTGTGTGACCCTGGGCAAGTCAATTGACCCCCATTGCCTAGCCCTTACCACTTTTCTGCCTTGGAGCCAATACATAGTATTGACTCCAAGATGGAAGGTAAGGGTTTTTTTAAAAGAAGGTAAGGGTTTAAAAAAAAAATAGAGAGAGAGGCAACTGGTGACCCAGTGGATAGAGAGCGAGGCTTGGAGTCAGGAGGATCTGGGTTCAAATATGGCCTCAAACACTTCCTAGCTGTGTGACCCTGAGCCTAGCCTTTACTGCTCTTCAGTTTTAGAACCAATACACGATATTAATTCTAAGATAGAAAGTAAGGGGTTCAAGGGGGAAAAAAGCGATCATGGGACACTTGGAGAGAGCAAGATTAGTTGAATGTTTTGTTACTTCTATCCTTGCAATACTTTCCTAGTCAGTATCCTTCCATAAAAACTAAAAGCTGACCAAACAAAAACTGCATTGTTTTCTCACTGATCCCACACTTTACCTCTTCCAAAGGGACAGAGTCAGAATTTCTCTTGATGCTGCCATATTGGTGTGAAACATAAAAGGCCATCAGTCAGAAGTGTCTTTAAGGAAAGGTGTGGGATGCATGTTAAGAGGCTGCAGATGATTAACAAGCTTGATTATTTGCTTCAGAGAACTGATATAAAAGAGGTCAAAGACATGTTGGGACAAAAAAAGAGAGCCTTAACAGAGGCAGGACTAAAACCATGGTCCAGATCCTTTTTGCTTGTAGCTGCCTAATTTATTAAAAGAAGTTGAAAACAACAATGACTGGAATGAATGAATGAATGAATGAATGAATGAATGAATGAATGAATGAATGAATGAATGAATGAATGAATGAAAAGGTATTTTTTAAATGCTTACAGTATGCCAACCCCTGTACTAAGCAGTGAAGATACAAAGAAAGGCGAAAAATAATCCTTGCTTTCAAGAGGCTCACTTATATTCTGTTGGTGGAGACCACATGCAAACAACTATGTACAAACAAGATAGAGATGAGATCAACTGGGAATAATCTCAGAGGGAAAATACTGAGATTAAGGAGGAATAGGGAAGGCTTCTCACAGAAGGTGAGACTTCACTTAAGATGTGAAGGAAGTCAGGGAAGTCAACAATTGGTAGTGAAGGAGAGATTTCTGGGTATGGAGGACAGTCTCTGAAAATGCACAGACTGGGAGACTGAGTGTTTTGTTTGAGGAACAGCCAGGAGGCTGGTGTCACTGAATCTCAGAGTATGTGGAGAAGAGTGAGGTGTAAGAAGAATGCAAAGGTAGGAAGCGGCCAGGTTACAAAGGACTTTGAATGCCAAACAGCATTTTGGGTTTGATTCTGGAAGCAATGGGGAGTCATTTTTTAATGACATGGGGTGATAATAGTCAGATCTGCACTTTAGGAATATGGGCTGTCCATTTTTTCTTGATAGTTTTGTGAGGATATATTTTTCATTCACTGTATTAATGCCTATATATTAAGTAGAAATATTTCATTTTATCAATTATAAGTAATACATTTCCACATAAGTTTTCTGAAGTTAAATGATCCAAATTGTCTCCCTAACTTTCATCCTTCCCCTCTCCCAGATTTGGCAAGCAGTTCCATCTGGATTATACATGTATTATCATGCAAAACATTTGCATAATAGAATAATCATATAAAACCAAAACCCCAAAATAAAAACCCAAATAAACTACAGTGAAAAACTGTATGCTTTGACCTGTATTCCCATTCCAATAGTTCTTTCTCTGAAGGTGGATAGCATTCTTTATCATGTCCCTCAAAATTGTCCTAGGTCATTGTATTGCTGAGAGTAGCTAAGACTTTCACAGTTGATCATTCCATAATATTGCTGTTACTGTGTACAATGTTCTCCTGGTTCTGCTTCTTTCACTCTGCCTCAATTCATGTAGGTCTTTCCAGCTCATTCTGAAATCATCCTGTTCATTCCTAAAAGCACAATAGTATTCCATCACCATCATAAACCATAATTTGTTCAGACAGCCCCCAATTGATGAACATCCCTTTCATTTCTAATTCTTTGCCGCCACAAAACGAGTATGCCTCATTGGGGAGAATTACTGTGTATTCTTATGTCTGGGATCTGGGTCAGAGACTCCATCTAGCCTGCTGATTTTCGTATTTTCTTTGTTCTTTGGGAATCCCAAGGAATGTCTTCATTTTTAACAGAATTCGGTTATTAGATGGAGGAGAGAAGGGTTCTTTTCTTGTGTATATGACCTAGCCACCTGTGGGATTGGGAAGGGGTGGATAGGCTGATGGACCACCTCATCATTTAGCTATTATAAAGATGGTCAAGAGAGGGGCTGAATCATGAGCTCCTGAAAATCGATTTATTAAGCTGTTGGACCCAGCTCAGATCATCCCTGGTTGCGAGACAGCCATGGTGACCTGTATCACTTTATTGATTATGATGCCGACCTAACCAATAAACCCGATATAATCAATAAACTTTGTATTCTTATCCAGTAATCAGTCTTTTAAGATATTTTAATCATCACAATTCAGTTAGTACATGAAGATGATGCAGAGGTTTACGTCCATCTTTCTAAGCTTGGCGACTTGTTTGTGGAGGTTTTTCTGAATTCATGCTGTCACATACTTTGAAACTTATTTTTTGGAAACAAAATATATTGTCTCAACTTCTCTCTCTGTCACTGATCTTCTGGTCACAAAGATAGAGGGCAAAATGTGCCCCTGAATAAAACTGCAATCTTCTAAGTTCCTCATTCCACATTTAGGAAATAAAGCCTGACGTGGAGTAGGGGTTCAGTGCACTCCAAGTGCTCCCTAGAAACCACCTGAGGGGGACACCCTTGTGGGCCTCAGCATTCTTATTGCTTGACATAGGTCAGAGCTGACTTGACAAAGATCAGGTTTCCTGAAGCCGGCTAGCTCCTGGCTGGATCTCCAGTCCGTTTCACCTTTCATTTCTGCCAACAGTTCAGCAAAGCCACAGTACACTCATGCCTGTGAGTCCCATCCAATGCTGTTCAGGTGTCATTTTCCTTAAGTAGAATCCCAGGATCCTCATGTTGGAGATCATGGCCCATATATAGGTTCTGATAGTACTAATCATGTATCCTTTGGGAAAATGAATCAGTTCCCTCAAATGGATGGGAATGATGACTTTCAAGGTGAAGTCTGCAATCCTCCTCTCCAGGACCTGTGATTTCATGTGCATGGGCAGGTCTTCTGTGACAAACTTCTCTTCCCCTCTACATTGTTATCTATACCTATGCCCAGCGACAATGGCTTCCTGGCTTTTCCTCCAAGACACTTCCTCTCCTAACGCCAGGCATCTTCCCGTTCTGTCCTTCCTGCCAAGAATTCTCTCCCTCCTAATCTCATGCTTCTGGCTTATCTGGCTTCCCTTCAGATCCTGGCTAAAGTCTCACTCTCTAAGAAGCCTTTTCTTCCTGCTTTGAGATTATCGCCCAATTTTTCCTGTATGGATCTTGTTTGTAGATAGTTTGTGCATGTTTCCATTAGACGGTGGGCTCCTCGAGAACAGGAACTTTTTTTTTTTGCCTTTCTTTGTATAGCCAGCTTTAAGTCCAGTGCCTGGCACATACTATATATTTTGATAAATACTAAATTAACTTGACTAAGAAGTAAACATTTTCAAGAGTTGTGTTGCCTCTGTAGCCATTTCTCCGAATTTGTCGGTAGGTCAATAAGCATCGTGCCAGTGAAGGCTCTCCTTAATGAAGGGCCTTTCCTTGGATAATTAACAAAGTCTGTCATTGACAGAGCTTATTACACTCAAGTCTTCTTCAGCTTAGTCATATTTGTCAGAGATTCAGCTAACGGACATGGCCAAGCACCCAGGGCCATCTCAAGGGTGAGAATTTGGGAGAGAACTTGATTGGAAATCGTGTTTTCATAGGGGAAAGAACTGTGGGTAACAGAATAAGAACATTTTCACCTCACTTGCACTTTCCTTGACCTCTGCCTCACATCATCCACACTTGGGGAGCCTTGCTTCTCTGCCTTTTGAAATCCCACTTCTGCTGGGCAATGCCTTCTCACCATCTTAGCTCCATGAGACCTTTCCCTCCTCAGATCTCCCCCTCCCCACCAAGGGTGCATCTGCAGACCAGTCAGGCCTACCTCTGCCTTTCATACACTATACTAAACTCAAACCAACAAATATTTAAGCATTACCCATGGGCAGACCCCCACACGGCCACCATAGATGTCTCATTATTGTGTGATGGCCCCAAGCTCTAAACGCCATATTATAGTGGGCTAGAAGCTCTGGCACAACCTATACCAAAAATGGAAAGGTTCGGGCCCATTAATAGATAACAAGACATCACAAGGTTGGTTGGTCCCAAGGTGGGGGATTTTTTTTACCTCAACTCTTCAATCTGATCAATTACGGTGCATCAAGTCACTGAATTATCTGAGGTATGCTGCTTGTGAATTTCCAGATTTGACATGTGCAGGCCTTCACGGGCATTGCCGATTTAATGAACATTACCCTTCACACAGTGTGTGGTCCAGCCAAACTAGCCTCTTTGCTGTTCCTGGTAGTGTTCTAGTTCCCACCCAGTGCCTTGAACAGGTCCTACTCCCAGGCTTGTCTGAATTGCATTGTTCTTTTGCCTCCATCTCTTAGAATCTCTAGCTTTCAGAATAACTTTCTTCCCATACTCCTTTGCAGCTATTTTGTAGGAATCTTTTACTTATTCATCTGCATATATGTTGGTTTTTCCAGAAGAGTACAAGCATCTTGAGGGCAGAGCTTTTTTGTTTTTCTTTTTTGCCTTGTAGTACCTGGCACTGAACCTGGTGCTTAATACAATTATGAAGAATGTTAAATGCTGGAAAGAGAAAATGGGGCCTCGTCCCTAAGTATTTTCTGGAGACAATTTACACAATTAAATAGTCCAAAGAGCTCTTCACCTGAAAATTATTTTCCTTCTTTAAATTTTCCTAGAGTGGGCAGTTAGGAGCCAGGCCTAGAGACAGGTCCCAAGTTCAAATCTGACCTCAAGAGACACTTCCTAGCTGGGTGATCCTGGGCAAGTCACTGACCCCCATTGCTTAGCCCTTACTGCTCTTCTGCCTTAGAACCAATTACACAATACTGATTCTAAGATGGAGGGTTAGGGTTTAATGTTTTGGTTTGTTTTTTTCTTAGAGCACTTTGGCTCATTTCTTTGAACTCATCAAATAATGAACATTATTGTGTACTTCACATCCCTATTAGAAGTCCAAGGTCATGGAGGATAGGGACTGTCTCCATTCTCCATTTTTACACCTCTAGAGCCTTGCACAGTGCCAATGTGCGATGGGCGTGTATCCCCACCATCAGGCCCCATGTGAGAGGTGTACAAGACAGAGAGGATCAGACATAATCCATGTAAAAATGTGGGTAAAGACTAGTGGGATGGAACAACCCAGGAGAGATCAAAGCATGCCCGAACGTGCAGAACTAGAAAAACAGAGTGTTGGGAGAATGTGAAGGGTTGGGTTGGGTTGGAACACGGGCACTGTGGAAGGGAGATGGCTATAAAGAAGGGCTGCTGGGGAAGACCTTCCAACAGAAGTCACGGCAGTTCAAGCTCCTGAAGGACAAGGAGTGGTTTATTTTTGTCTTTGGCTCCCGGGCCCTCCGCACAGTCCCTGGTGCTTAGCAAGTGCTTGACCACTGCAAGATTCACAACTGCACTTAAAAATGCTCCAAAGCACTAATACTAAGAGAAATGCAAATCAAAGCAATTCTGAGGTTTCATTTCACTCTTTGCAAATCAACAAGACAAGAGTCCCTGTTGGAGAGGTTATGGAAGATAGGCACACGAATACTTCATTGGTGGGGCTGTGAAATGGCACGGCCATTTTGGGAAGCAATTTGGAATTATGCAAATAAAGTGCCCCAAATGCCCGTCCTCCTTGAACCAGAGACTCCATGCCTGGGCTTCGAGCCCTGAGGAAGCCATCAATGAGGCAGCTGTCCCCATCTACCTAACATAGCCATAGCACTATTTTTGTGGTGGCCAAGAATTTGAAACAAAGTAGAGGCCTATCGATTAGGGTACATGAAGGTTGGAGGCAGGGAGAGGCCAAAAAAGCCAAACCCCAAACTATACTAGGAATAGTACAATGTAAAGGGAAAGAATGTTACCAAAAAACCAAGTGGATGTAACAAAATTATAAAGATCAAGCAGGACCTGAATGAAGAGGCGTGAAACGCCCCCAACCTACCTGGTACTTAGTGGAGGTGAGACACGCACCAGGGCTACATGTTGCACAGGTTTTCACTTTTATCTTAAAATAATCCAAAAATGCTTTAGTCTTAGAATAAGATACTAAGAATCCGTTCTAAGGCAGGAGAGGGGTAACGGCTGGGCATTTGGGGTTAAGTGACTTGCCCAGGGTCACAGAGATAAATGTCTGAGGCCAGATTTGATCTCAGGACACCCCTCTAAGTCTGGCTCTCAAGCCACCAAAGCCAAGCTGCCCCGATTCATGAATGTTCTGTGGCTGTTTCGGATGCCTCGAATGTTCTTAATCTGCACCTCCACCTCCTGGCTTTAAGGATTTCCTTCAAGACTTAGCTTAAATCCCACCACCTGCCAGAGGCTTCTCTGGATCACCCTCACCTCCCTCACTCCCCAGTCTCTTCTGAGGTAATGGCTAGAATTTATATAGTGCATTAAAGTGTGGCAAAGTGCTTTACAAATCTCATTTTGTCCTCACAGCTCGAGAGGTGTCTGGGGTGCAGAAAGTGCTTCATGAATGCTTGCTGACTGGTTCATTGAGGAGGCAAGGGGGAGCCCCGCATAGCTCTTGAGGTGACAGGGATGGACAGCACATTTGGGATGGCCGAGTCCCGGTTACTTCAAAACTGAAAGGGGTCTGATGTGAGCTAGTCCAACCCACTCCCGAATGGGCATCTCCAGTGTTGCCTGGGATATAGTAGTCACTTAGTTCTTTGGCTTGCCAAGTGCTCCGATTTTGTCTCAAGGCCTCCCCATGGTTACGGTAGTCGTGGACGGCCTCTCCGGTCGTCATGTCCAACTGCTCCAGAAAAGGAATGTGCTCCTGTGGACCCAAGAGCTTGGTGAGGAGCCCAGTACCTTCGAAGCAGTCCATCCCACTTGGGCCTCTGGGTTCACGGGCAGATTTTCCTTCCAAGGGACCCAAGTGGCCCTCCACGTAACTCCGAGCTCCCGAGTCTTCTTTTCCAGGTCAAACCTACCAGCTCCTTCAAGAGCGTTAGATGTGGTCTCCAGTTCCAGTCACAATTCCAAAACCGTGCCGGGGTGGGGGATGTGACCAGGGAATGCTTGAGGAACTAGGGGTGCTATGAGGGGCCAGAGCAGTCACACTGCAGTTATGTCCTACAGCAGGGGTCCCCAAACTAGGGCCCGTGGGCCACATGCGGCCCCCTGGGGCCATGAATCCGGCCCCACCACACTTCGGGAAGGGGCAGCTCTTTCACTGTATGTGGGGGCACCGCAAAGTGCAGCCTCACTCCCGTACAGTGCTACTTCCGGTGACAATCCTTTGCATGCCGCCTTGTTCTGAGAATGAGGCACCGAGCAAAGGATTATGTGGCTGCACAATGGAAGTTGTCAACATGGTGAGCAGCGACCTGGGGAGGGGATTCCACACTGTGTATACTGCACAAATTTAGGGTTAGGTCCAATCCTCCAACAATCTGAGACCGTGAACTGGCCCCCTGTGTAAAGTCTGGGGACCCCTGTAGGACCTACAGGGTGAGCCTAGCGAGGCCCCACACCTGGGTCAGAATAGCAGTGCCAGCAGATGGGGACAGGCTAGGGTTGCGGAGCTAGAACAAAAAGCTGTTTTCCAAGGCACGTGTTTTATTGGAGGAATATTGAATTTTGAGGTTTCAGGGGAGAATGGTAATTGGCAGAACCAATAGCTAAAGCTGGCTTTGTGGGCATAAGCATTGGAAATGATGGTTATAGAGATGCATGAAAAGAATTGGACCATTGAACAAGTCAAGACAGTAACATACACAATGGACAGAATAACCATCACCAAACCACTCAACACTTTAGTGTTGCACAAATCTCCAAGGACAAGAGACATGACCAAGTAACTCCCCTTGCTGCAGTGCAGAGATTAGTTTTGACGTTGTTTTGACTTTTTTCCCCTTTAAGTTCCACTGTATGGAAAGGAGAGTTAGAAGTACGAGAATGGTTGAGAACCCCGGGGAGCACCGGTGAGATATCAGGAATATCGTTTGTGGGAGCATATTAGGAAATGACAGACCAGAAAATCTCCTCTCCTGGGAAACAGGGAGAAGAGAAGCAAACAGAGCAAGTTTCAAGGATGGCGAGTCCTATGAAGATTCAAAATGGGGAAAAAAAAATTGGACTTGGGTTAACTTACCCAAACAATCTTAGCAGTGGTGAGTGGAGAAGCCACAGTAATGCAAGGGTGTAAGGAATGAGGAATTGGAGGCACACTTAGAGTAAGCTTATCAGAGAGATATATGGCAAGATAGAACTTCTGACTTCACCATGATGAGTGAAGCAGAAACAAGAAAACTAGAGAAAATGACCCATCTAGGAAGCAGCAGCAGCAAACCAACCAAAATTGCCTGCTGCCGAAATTCTGCGCAGGCTTAGTCCCCAGGAAGAGGTATGAGAAGGGACCCTTTCTTCTCTGCAGAAGTGGTGGTACTGTGTATGGGTAACTGTGTGCATGTCAGCCTTTTCTAATACTTTTTTCAAAAAAATATTTACTAAAAAGGGATGGGTTTCAGGGAGGGAGAGACAGGAACAGCATCACACCAAGAAATGCAAACTTATTTTCAAAAAGTCTGGCAGCGAATCAGATGCTAAATGAATGGCAAATAAATCATTTACTAAACACTTTGTGTTCCTGTAACTGTGTCATAATTTTAAAATGTCTATTTATATACTTATCCTATACATACCTTATCCTTGCATATGTGTTTGCATGTTATCATGTCCATTATAGGGCAGGGACTGTTTCTTCTTTCAGTACCTCCACCCGTTATCACAGTGCCTGGCACTTGATTTTTAGGACTTGAGAAACCTTGTATGGTTCTAGGTAGAGGACAATTAGAGAAAAAAGCAGGATAAAAAAAGGAGGCAAACTCCAGAATGCTGTGAAGATATGAACGAACTCAAGATGCTAGTGGGTGCTCAAGGTGTCTTGGCAGACATCTTTTCTAGAATCAAGGAAAAGAAAATGGAAGACATTTTGAGAGGGTAGAGTTAATGTCACGACCTAGGAAAGTGGGATAGGTTCCCCATTCTCTTGGGAGGTCAAGAATGAGACCAAAGGACTTGGGGAAACAAGAGTCAAACAAAAAGAATGATCAAGAAGCAACAGATGAAATAATTGCTCAATAAACACTCCTATTCTCCAAAAGGAGAGGACCCATGGGAGTTGCAGTGAGGGGTAATACAAGGTGAGTAGTAGGAGGTGAAAGCCAAGAAAGGCCACGAAGATAAGTTGATTTTGCTGACGAAGGGTTCTGGCCTGTATAATCATCCAGTGATTACTCATCAGGATTAAAACGCATACCCTCGGTTTCCAGTTCAGAGCTGGGATCTATGTAGGAACCTAATCCAACAGACCAGAGAGGTTGTGGAATCAACAAGTTTCAGGCAGCAGAACTAGAATCTGAACTCAACTTTTACAGGCAGGAATGGGAGAAATGAAAACTACCGACCCTCCAAAAAGTTTGAGAGGTGTTGACAGCTTCCCAAGAAGCCACATGGAGCAGACACAATTCCCAGGGATCTGGTCCCACCTCTAACACCTTGGCTTTGTGGCCAGGGAAGTCAGTTATATTCTCAGTGACTCAAGTACTTCACCATGTAGATGTCCTCAGACAAAATGAAAACTTAAGATAAATACCACAAAACCCACTTAAGGCAGACTCCTCCCCCATGTCCCCTTAGGTATTTTCATGGGAGGTCCCTCTTCCAGAAACTTTCCTTCCCTCTGCCTCCTGGCTTCTGTGAAGTTTCAGCTGAAGTCCCCCTTTTGCAAGAAGCTGTTCCCAGTATGCTAATCTTAGTGGCATCCCCTCTGAAATCATCTCCAATTTATCACGTATTGTTTACATGATGTCTCTCCCCGAGGGAGGGGATGTTTGGGCAGTTTAGGGATTTTTTGCCTTTTGGGGGAGGCAGCTGCATCAGTAACTTAAGTGAATGCCTTGGTGATCTCACAAATAGCAACAGATACTTGGTTGATGTAGAAATTGTACAAGTCCCACCACCTATGTTTGATGATCAACAAATTTGTGCCATTTGCTCCACAGGAAGTCCTGCAGCAAGGCTCATCATTTATGTCCTAAGCACATTTTTTCAGGACCCAAACAAAACTAGTGTGGATGATGCCCAGGTTGATCCTAGTTTAGGGGTTGTAAATAACCAACCACTGGAGCAAAGTCAGTGCCCTTATTTGCCAGAAGCAAGGGATATGGGTGGCATTTGATGTAGGATATGAAGGCCTTAGGTTCGGTTACTAGTCAACACCAAAATCTAACTGAATTATTCCATTTCAGAACTGAAAAGCTAGGTCAAGAACTTGTGCAAAGGAGTGGTAGCCAACCCACTGCCTCGTCACACCCATAGTGCTTTTAAATGACCACTCTCCCCAAAATACAAAACCAAGGAAATGCAGTCCCTTTTTGCACCATAACAATTTTCATTAGTTTGACTTTTGAGGTTCAATATTTTAGCTTCGATTTTACTGAGTGCAACTTCAAAGCTTATCAAGCTTTTTTTCAAGCCACCATCTGTAGATGAAACATTTCTTTAGGTCTAAAGTTTGAACATCCTAGTTAATTTTTCATAAATTAATAGATTTTAAAGCCTTCCTAGTGTCCTACATTTGAATTTTCATGTTAGATACAAACCCGCACCGCATATATTCCTAGGCTTGATAACCAGACATAGGATGGAAGTAACCTTGGGTAGTCTAGTCTAACTCTCCATTTTAAACCAAAGGGAAGTTTAACACAGGGTCTGTGAATTCCCCCTCTCCCCCCAATGTATGCTAACATTCCAAGGACTTTGCTTAGTTTTCCATATGTTTTTCATATTGCACATTTTAAAACATTCTTTGAAGATTCACTTGTCAAACTGACAGAAGTGTTCCATGATTTAAAAAAAAAAAAAGGCTGAGAACATACTGGGGCACAGAAGGTGAAGCTTCCTGCTGAACGGGGTAACACAGGCAGTGTGAGTTAAACTAAGTTCTGAAGACTCCCGTCAGTATGTTTTGCCTGTAAACCATGCTGACTTTATCATCACTGAGAACTAGAGATGATTTAGTCATTTCTTTTCAGATAACTATACTTACAACTCATTTTAATAGATGACATAACTGGGGGTAGGTAGGGAGTGGTGGAGGAAGATAAGGGAAATGACAAAAGTAAAATGAAATTTTGTTCCTTTTCCCACTTCTGACATTTGGTGGGAAAATCTAAAAGATTGGTTTCATTTTATCTGCAATGGTAAATAATCTCCCCTCCCCTTTCTCAACCCAAGACCACATGTTGTTAATATTCGATGGTAATAAAGGGTCTTGCAATGGTAGTACAAATTTACTGATCAATTATTTGTTGTCAAGAAAATTATGACCATTAATCCTTAACTGTGGACAAATCCCCCCCCCCCCGCCCCTTTTTAAACCCTTTAGTAGTTTTGGTTTTAATGGTGTAATGGAAACTTTTAAAGCCCAGTTTTAAGTGTTAAGTGATAAGGTACTTTTTAAAACTAGTTTTTTCAAATAATGACACACAAAAAAGGTGCGAAAACCACACACTATAAACGGTAGGAGATCTCAAAGGCCTGTATTTTATAAGGTGAGCCTTGAGCAGTTCACAACAAGCAGCAAACTCATGTCAAATCCTTTTGTTTCTACCTTTCCAGCAGCTAAGCTAGGTTCAGTGGGCACCCCTTAAATCTTAAATACACCATGGGCTAGCCACACACCTCAGCCAACTGCCCCAATAAAACCCTAACAAATTCCAAGACACAGAGAAGGCCCACCTCATAAAAGTGTTAATCTGACATGGCTTTAGAAAAGACACATCAAAGTGATTAAGTGGCTGAAGGGACAGAAAGATTTCCTTCCTTTAGACTAATATAAAAATATTTGGAAACTGAAAAACTAGTCAAATTTCTTTTTCACAATCATTAAAGTACATAGCAGTTAGCTAGAGAATCTAACACATTTAAGTTCTTAAGATGGTCCAAGTTTGATTGGCTAAGAATATTTCTTACTTAAAGATAATTAATACAAATATCTATGTGAAGAGATCATTGATTAAAGCATTCAATGTCTACTGGTCTAACTGGTTATCTCCATAATAGAGGGTAATGAAGAAAAAAGTTACTGATTTACAGATTGGTAACTTCTCAGCGGCCTCAAGAATATCTGCTTTGCTTGGTATATTAAGTACAAACTTCCTTAAAAGTGAGATCTTTCTCCCCAAGGGGGACTGGGGGGGGGGGGGGGGGGGGGAGGAGAACAAGTGCCCCAAATCAGAATAAGCCCAACAAAATTATTGGTTTTCCAACTTAACCTAAAGGAAATGAAAACAGAATTTCTTCCATTAGGTCTGCAAAATGAGTCTGCTGGATTGCAATGCTACTCCCAACATATAAATTATTTTCAGGAGATTGGAAAAGAATATGAGGGAAAAGAAAGTCACAATTGCAATAGAAATAGAAGGTCTTTATGGTTATGTCATACTCAAATCTTCAATATTTGCTTTTAGGAATAAAATTTTCAAATCAACTTTTCATACTACAAACTGTCTTAAGGGCATTTATCATTTTTAAATTCAAGAGAGAAAAATCTCATCATTATCATTCATATCCATAATCATCCTAAAAAGTATTATATTTTAAATCATATTTATAAATTAGTTTTTATGATTAGCAAAGGGAAGCTTCTCTAGACCTATCGGTATCTTTTAACTTTGAACAACTGGGGTAGAAAGTAAAAGTTAAAATCCAGCAAATGGAAGATCAAAGTTTATTTTTTACTACCTGCATACAAAAACATATTGCACATCAAACAACCAAAACAAAAATAAAAATACTCTACTAAGGACTAACATATGTAGTTTATACAGAATAAACCTTCTGGAAATTGATCTTTTCAGTAGTTCAGGTTATGTCTGAATGGACATGACTAATTCAGCTTAGTGTTTTAACTAAAGCTATGTTTGATTTTTAAATACTGTACAGTTTAATAAATAAACCAAACAAAGCCTCAATGTAGAACAGTCACTGCCAATATCACCCAGTGTCCCTGCAGTTTGAGAATTTAACAAATGTATTCCAGTGGTCTGCAGCTTTTTTTCCTCTACATACAGCATTTAAAAAACATGTATTAAAACAGACCAGTTTCCAGACTAAACTAATGGAGAAATTACAATTCAGTGCAAAATATTTTAGACTGCATTTCGTTCTAGTTTTCCTCAGGTGAAGAAGTGGTTGCATATTATTAAAAATGTAACAAAAGCAGCTAATGCTTTCATAAAGAATATTACGTTAGGGATCCCCCCCCTCCCCCCATCTCTGCCATATTTCGAAAACAAAATAACATTTCCTATAGCCAGCAATTCTTTTTAATGTTACATATACTATCTCAAGGCACATCTGATGATATATTTATAACACAGTAGGTGTCAAAGAATGTTTTAACATATGATTTCTTCAGGATCCCTCCCCTTTCTGTATTCCAAATGGAGGAACTGAAAGTGCGGTGTCAAGACTGGCGATCCATATCCTATCTTTGGCAAGCTGTACGAGCACTATTGTAAAATGTAATGTAAAAGAACTGTAAACTAGCAACTCCCGTTTATGACACGCCATTGAGCACAGCAGCTTCCTCAGGAGAATTCTCTTCTTCTTTCAAGATGCCAGATTTCTCTTCTTCGGGGCCATGCTGCAGTTTGGGTGTGTCGTCGCCAGATGCACTTGTGGGGCCATTGACGGCCTTTTCTGAAGGTGCATGCTCTTCAATCACGTCTTTTGCCTGCCAAAGGGAGACAACTTTTTCAACTTCATTATAAATGTAATTTAGGGCTGAGGAGAAAAAGGGCTAGTGAAAATGTTCTAGTGACTAGAAAAAAGCATGGAAGAACTTCACTTCCCTCTCCCAATTGGCATCAAGCTTAACGATGAAAACCAAGAGACACTTCTATACCTCTCACTGTTCCAAGACTGTGCTCCTCAAGTGCACGGCACTCACTTCCTCATATCCCATTTTACTTAAGACACTGAAGGCCTCTCATCATTCTGGAGGCCTGGGCGCAAGGATCCCTTTCTGCCCAGCTCAGGCCACCCCACCCCAGGCTGACCCCTACTGGGGCAGACACATCTGTTGAAACCCTGAACAGTCCAAAGAGACCTCAATGCAGCACGGGTGTGAAGGCATTTTACACTTTCAGGAGATAAGAAGTTAAGCGTCCATAACTCATATCCATAGAACATCCTTCAAGGCCCCATTTCTCTTATGACTAAGAAGAATTATTATATCACAATGTATATACAGTAAGGAACTCACTGTTAAAAGGAATCACCTTTTGTTAGTGGATAATCTTCCTCTCATTCATCTGTTTTGTAAATCCAAATTGTGTTCAAATTTGCTTAATGCAGGGTACACATGTATTTAAGATCTGAAACCTAAGATTTCAAGATTCCTAAGATTCATTATTTGAGAATGAGTTGCATGGAAATAATTTGAAGCATAGATCATTAGAGCTGGAAGGGAATTTAGAGATCACCTAGTCCAATGCCCTCACAAGTGAGGAAACTGAGGCCCAGAGAGATCAAGTCACTTGTCCCAAGTAACAACATTAATCAGTGATGCAACTGCCCCATGAGGCTCATGCTCCTGAATACCATCAGTTCAGTGCCAGACTCCAATATGTTGCCTCCCCTTCTCATATAACTTATTTCCCAAATTCAGGTGGGATGGTTTATTTCCCAAGAATTTTTTTTTTAACTTTGAAGTTGACAAAATAATAAAGAAAATCAAGTTTGAACTTGATGACAAACACAGTGCTTCAACATAATTTATTGCACTTCCTTTAATGCACACCTAATAAATCATTGGTTGCCTGGTATCAAGCACATTAGCAAAGAATCCTTTCTCAAAGGAAAGGAATTTCTACATGCTTAAATTATTAATTTAAGTAAGCTCCACGAGGGCACAGAATGTGTCTGTCACACTTGGATTTGTAATTTCAGTGCCCAGCACCCAGTAGATGCTGAATCAATGCCTACTGTTTGTTAAGTATCACACAATGCGAATTACAGAGGAAAGGGGGGGCTACAGATTTAATTCTGCTTACCATTTCTTTCTTGTTTTTAGTCAAAGTTTCCCTTGGCAAGTTTCTTTGTCTGCTCTGAGACTCAGCTCGGGATATATAATCTGCAACTGTGACTGTTAGAGATGAGAGAGAAAAATTACAGGTACTGAAATATAACAGAACATTCCAAAATGTTCTGGATTTAAAGGGCAGTTCCACTACTGAAGGAAGACTAAGACAGGTTTCCCATTTTTCTATGACTTAAGTATAATGGATTGTATTATGCCAACATTAATGAAGTGTGAATTTGTTATCTGTTAGAGCTTATGGCTGGTGAGTGGAAGAGAATGTGGGCAAGTCATTCTTTGCCAAGCACTCAGCCATGGTTTTCTAGCTATTGATGGCAGATAAGCAAAGGGTTGAGGAATAAGGATTGTGGTATAAAACTGACCCCCACAACCCTGGATCCTATAGTGAAGGAAAAATAGTTGATATAAGCAATGTGAAGGAAGTAGAAATTGCCAACCTCTCTTTGAACACCCCAATCTCCCAACTAATTTCACCTGCTGAGCAGAATTTTAAAATTAATAAGCTACTAATTCACCTCCTACACCCTACAGCAAAATCAAAAAACAAAGTCCTAAGAATACTAACTTGATGAATTTTTTAAATGAGACATTTTTAAAAGCTGAGAAATTTCATTCAAGTTTAAGGAATAAATTACATAGCTAAATCCTGCACAATGTGTTTGCAAATTTACACTTGTCAAAAATAATGATGCAGGAATAATATTCATATAAATGGAGATATTTAATCAGAAAACTCAAATTATCACAGATATGCAAGTCTGTTTTTTAAGGCTTTTTAAAAAGCACAAACAACATTTGCATATTTTGCCATTCAGTGCCAACATATTGCATCCAAATCAGGGACTACAGGTACACCAATGAAAAGCATCACAGGGAATTATGTAATAAGCAATTTGCAGGGCAACATGCTAATCAATGGGCCAACACTTGCCTATGGACACATATGAAGACAGAGGAGAGTACAAAAGGGAATCCTGGAATCACTCTCCTTGGCCCTGCCACCTGAAGCTGGCTTGGGGGTGATGAGACTAAAAAGTGCCAGCACCATACAACACACCTCAATCCCATGTGGAGTAAACCTAAATATCTGAGGAAGACCGTGTAGGTCGCACTTTGGTCCTGTGGCCAGAAAAAAAGCCTAGAATTACCAAGAATACCACGATATGTTCAAAATAACTGAAAACTCCATGAGCAATTGTTTACTACCTATGCTTGTTGACATCAGGGTGTCTCTATTATCAAGAGGGAAGTGTGGATAAACCTCTGTGTACGTGTAGGAAACTAGAAACCAAAGTAGAAAGAATTTTATGTATGGGGGCTGTTGACTACAATGACAATAATTCTCTTGAAAGCTACAAAACATGGGACATGTGTCAATCTCAGGTAACAGACATCTGTCCCTAGTGATTTTTTAAGGTTGAGTGGGGGTCTTAGAACCACTAATTTCAACATAGAAAAGCAACAACTAGGATGTGTTCAAAGTAAAAACCTCAAATCTTGTGATGTATCAGCTTCCTCTATAAATTATATCACAATGCCTATTTAAAAATACTAATTGAAAAAGTTTCCCAATTTCAAGGAAAACTCCAAATAGTTATTTCATTTCTGATTCATTTTCACAAAATCTAAATGTGATTGTTTCAATGTAATTACTAACTTTAATCCAATAATTTCAAGTATTTTTTCCATTATGGGTTAGTGTTATATTATTTGGTTCCAAGCTCTGAAATAGTAATGTACAAATTAAAGGTCCAGTAAATGGTTTGCTATTTCAGACCCCAGAATTTTTCCTCACAAATACTTCCAAAATAAAGATTTCCATTTGAAAGCACCTCTTGCTTTCTACCCTCAGCACAACTAAAAAGGAGAATAATCAAGTGTCCTACAAAATGTATTTATTGCCTTTTCAGTTAAAATAAAATGCTTTGTATTCCTTGGAAGGCGCTGTGTGTGTGTGTGTGTGTGTGTGCGTGTGCGTGTGTGTGAGTGTGTACACACACTCACACACATCTCTTTACAACTGGCACCATCAATTTCAAAATGGTTGTCAGCATTACTTTTGCCATGTTTCAGGGTAAAACTAATCAGCATCAGGAGTTTTCATACTGGCTTAATTCTCATGAGAGTAAAAAGCAGCTACTCTGATTTTACTAGGCTGAACAGCAAGTTTTTGGAGTTATTTTTCTCTCCAAATGTTGGACAGGGCATACATTAAGTTCAGATTTTAGAATTGGAGAAAGAGCCAGGAACTTTTCTATTCACCATTCAAGGCAGGTAGGAGGCAAGCGGCTTGTCTAAGAAGCTCAATATATTGGATTGGGCCTATCCAAAAACAACTGAAGTCCAGTTTCCATAGTCTAAGAACCAGCCATTAGTATTTCCTGAAAATAAGCTAACTCTTCTTGGTCAATTTCAGTTTCAAAAATGAGCCTGAAGCACAATCTGGAGAGACCTTCAGAATAGGACTTATTCCCCTGTCCAATCTTTCACCCAATTTAAAATCCATGCCTAAGGATGATGAAATAGGGAATGAGTGAAGGGGGTGGAAAATATAAAACTGTTGCATTTTGCTATAAAAAAGGAATACAAATTGCAACAGTCTTATTTTTCATTGGACTTATGATTTCATGAGTGACAGAAGCTAGGGAGGAGGAACTCAGTACCTTCTTTAAACCACCAGACTCCTAAGAGGACTACCTGAGTCACAGTCAATACACCTTGGAGGTGTATTGGATAGGATTGTATAGGATTAGAACCCAATTTTCCCAGGCTGATTCAGTTTCATTAAACCAAGTTGGCTCTTGGAATATTTAAAATACATGTTGTGAAAGTCAAATGCCAATAAATGTATCCTGATTTACTATTATTGCACCAGCAGGAAATAGTTTTCTTCCAATGCTGGCCCCTGTGCCTATAATCCAGGGTCCTATGTTCCCCCTCCTTTCATTTTGCCTTCACTTGCAGGTGCCTGAGAACAAGGTAGGGCCCAAAAGTAAGGGCTGGCCCTGAAGAGTGGGGAAAGAGGCAAGCTGGACCAAAGGGGCAGAGTGGATAACAAAGTAACTAGATCAATGATCACAGATCTGAAACAAAGTGAGGGTGGAAATATGTCTTTCCAAATTTGGGAGCCGCTATAGAAGAATGGAGGACCTTAGAATACCCTGTAATTGATAAAATGGATTTGCTGTAGGAGTGTAGTGTCCAATCCCTTTAGTCTACCAAAACCCAATGCATCACAAAATTAAAGCTATCAGAAGGACCATATTACACATAAAACTTTTGACTTCATGAAATGCATAGGTCCTTTTTTTATTTTTCAACTAGTTTTAAAAGCTTTACCAGTTGTGCCATGGATTTTTATGCCCACAATATTTAGATTAAATACTAAGGGTATTGGCATATTCAGGATTTATTTGGTTGGGGAGAACCACGAAAAGCTGTGTTATGAAAAAAATTCAAAAATTGCTCAATTTAAAAGGGTTTATTTCTGGCTTACACAATTTCTTCACTGGAACTATACATGTGATTTCTCTGAACATAAGAAATAGAAATGTGCTCAAAACAACAGACAGAGCAAATAATTTCCTTTAAAGTACAAATCATGATCATTTCTTTTAAAATAAGTTAGCATTCTTTAAATTAGGTTAAGTATTATTAATTTTAAAAAGGTTAGTAAGTATAAAGGGAATCACACACACCATAATAACATAACATGCATTTGCCTTGTTAGAAAAAAGGGACACTTCATATTTGTTTGTTTGTTTTTTAAAAATCATTGTAATGGCCCATAAAAATGAGGTGTTGGATCCAGGTCCAATAATCAGGCACCACCATGCAAGCTGCCCACACGTCAGTCCATCTCAATCACAATCTAGAACACACTCCTGGGGACCAGAGCAGACTTCCTTCCATGTCAAATGTGAAGAGTCTGACAATTATGCCAAAATTGGAGGAGGAAAAGGGAAATGGAGTGGGGAGGGTGAGATATTCTTCTTATAAAATTTATTTGTATAGGGCTGGGACATGGAGGAGAACAAGACAAAATATTAGTTCAATTAGACAGGTTATTAAACACTTATTGTGTCTTATTAGTCGAGTCAACAATTTATGCAATGCAAATCTTCAATGTATATGCACACACATGTGTACAGTTAAGTAGAAAATAGATATTTTTTAAAAGCAGACATGACATTTTTTCATGCTTGTGACCTGATGTTATCAACAGGTCCACACTCAAGTTACCTGGCTGTCTATCTTCTGCCTGACCCCTGAAGCGACGCCTGCGGCTACGATTGCGTCGCTGGGGTTTTTTTTCACTATCATCTGCAATTGCAAAGTTTACCATGAACTATTCTGACAATAAAAAGTCTTTCCTTCAAAGATTTAAGGGGGAAAGAGAAATTGTTTAAACACACACCAATGATAAACAACATACAGTACTTTCATGAAATACACTGCTATACCTTAAACACTCTACAAAGAGATGATAAGTTGAATATATTCTACAGATTAGGGGATGTACAACATTTAAGAAACATACATTCCTCAGACTACTGAGGAGGTAAGGCCATGTCATCTAGGGGATTATGGGCAGGGATAGTTTCTATAATTCTGACATTTTAGCCTGATCTTACAAGCACACATGTAAATATGGACAGAGATCTATACACCTCCACCAGTGAGGCATTGAGAGAAATATGAACTCAATGTTCCAAATCTGACATTTTGTTAATTTGGGGTGGTGTCTGGGGAAGGCATCTTATCAGGGCAATGAGGGCTGGGGGTGCCTTATATTGCTTTAATACTTCATTGATTTAACAGCAGCCCTGATAGGCACTCAAGTCATCCCACCCACATTGACAGAGCCAGGGGATTTGGCTATAAAACACTTACCAATACTGCTTACAATGAGTTCTCAACTACAATTCAACTAGTAAGTCACATTTAAAGCTTCACAGATGATCTATGTACCTAAGTGTTTTACATACCTAGACCATTTTCATTAACAGAAGCAGTGTCTGACTCTGTCATTCCGTCCATGAGGACAGCATCATCATCAGTCCTCCGTCTACGAGACCGCCGGCGGCGGTTAGTGCTGTGATGGGACTCACTGGCATCGGTGTCTGCAGTCTGATCGGATTCTGTGTTATCAAGCAGGCTGTATGGATTGCTGTCTGGGTCCTTAAGCACTACATTTTTTGGGGGGGAAAAATGCCCCAGTTAGGACTTTTATTTTCTATGCCACAAATTTCACTAAAGACCAAATATTTGAAAATAAAAAGATGAAAAGTTTATGTTATCAAGTGTTTTTCTTTCCAGGTTCAGAATCTGAAACATGTCAATTCCATGTTTTCTCTAGAGTTCAAGTAATATCACTGTATGATTCAAAGAAAGTTTCCCTTTGACAATTACACGTAGATGGCTGCTTCTTCACCTTGTTTTTAATGGTCAAATTCTGGATAATCAAGAACAACTTACTCCATTTGATGACCATGGTTGACATTACTCTCAAAAGAAAGCAACTGCAAAAACTCCACGAAGAAACAAAACAAAGTCTGAAGCTTTAGTAGACTTATTCACTAAAGATTAATTAGATAGTCTGGGAAAAGTTTATTGCTGTTTTAATTTTTAAGCTATAGCATATAAACTACAAAGTTGATTCAAACAATCACTAGAACTGTAGTGAAGAAAACACTGATAAATAATTGGACTTTCTATGGCCCTTTAAAGTTTTTAAAGCTACTTACATATAATTAAGGATTGCCTCACAGCAATCCTGCAAAGTCGTTACTTTAGGTATTATTTATATTTCTTTTTTAGAGATGAGAAAAAGGAGAAGCTTGATTAAAGTGACTTGGTTATTCGGTTTTGTCTTGAGGATGAGATTCAAATTTAGGTATTTCCTAATTCCATGTACAACATTCATGTGATGCTGTCACTTCAGTGAACTAAATAACACACGAAGTAGATTATAAGACATTCAGCATATGCACATGCACACAAAAAACACCACCACATTTTCTTATAAGAACTACGAGCATACCAACATAACACTGAGTGACCAAAGGATTCTGCCAAGGACATTCATGGAGGTCAACAAAGATATAATTGGGGGTGCCGGGGTCAGGAGCTAGATGCTTAATAGTTCTGAATTATCATCTTTTTAATAAACTTCAAAGTGGTATCTATAACCTTTCCTTGTGATAAGAACATATAACAGAATGAAAAAATGTCAAGTGAAGCCTTTTGGCCTAAGTTGAAATGAGACATGTAAGAGTGGAATATAGTGTTAAACTAAAAATTATGTTCTAACTTATTCATTCAGTATGTAAATAATTAAATCTTAGGCTCATTTTATTGGTACATATCAACATGAAATCAACATAAAAGTTGGGAGTGTCACACACCCGTTACTTAATTCACTTAGTGTATACACTACTCTGCTAAATGGAGATCTTAGGCACACTGTGAACATCCCCTGTGTCTGCTGAACACATCCCTTGTGTAGGCCTCACCTTTTATTTATAATAGAAGCAGTAGTTATGTACCTAGGGTTTTGTGCCAGCTCTCAGTTTTCAAAAGAAATGGCCCCCAACATGGCCGAGCATATTACCAGAACTAATTGACGACTTTCCACCGCGTGGTCCCCCACGCCCACGACCCCCTGAAACGCTTCGGCCTCTCCCTCCAGGGCGTCTCCGGCTGTCCCGCTGGTGTCTGCTCTCACGGTCATCTTCTCCGGCCAGTGACCAATCGCTCAGCTCATCTTTACGCTCGGACTCTGTTTCAGAGGGGTTAGACAGTTCGGAGTTTGTGCCTGAAGTGAAAAAGAACATAAACCAATTGGATTGAAACAACGTACATTTTAAGTCAATATTTGCTTAGATGTCAATAACTACCTCAAAACAAAATATAGTGATGTTAACTGCTCATATTGGAATAGCAAAAAAATCTTGACAAATAAAGAGGCCATTATCAGCAATTCTAAAAAATCATTTTTCAGTTAAATTTGATACCAAAAGTTATATGTGCAAAGTGCCACATTACTACAATATAAGATTTATTCATGTTATTGTTAGATATGAAATGTTTCAAAATATGTACTGAATTATAATCATTAATAATTTAAGTTATCATTATGGATAGAAATGCTAGGAATAATAAGCCAAAAGTTATGGCTACTTAATAGGTATCGTCTATGATTTTCAGTAAAGTTTATAAGTGGAAGCATAAAGATGATGCCATTTTGCAACATTTCAGATTTCAATGAAATTTTAATGTTTTCCACATGACCAGCCTTTCTGATTTCCATGCCTTACCCAAAGTCCTCTCTATTTAAAAATATTCCCTGTCCTTCCACATATATAAATCTTACCCGTTCTTCACAGTTCAGGTCTATCTGTTCCTCCCCCAGCTCACCACTCTCCACAATTCAAGGACAGACTGTCTAAAAATCTAAAAGTTAGTACTTAAATGTGTATTGTCTTTTGATACCTTGGGTTTATTTTATGGACTAGAAATCCTGGCCCCTAAAATATACCATAGGTCCCATAAGGATATCAATCTATATATCTTCAAAATTATAGATGTTCCCAACTGTAAAATGCCACATAAACTAACTGACATGGGCCATAGTACACAAAGGGTTAGAATTTCTATGAGCTTCCTGTTTTCCAGGCATCAACTCTGAACAACCCAAGCCTCTCCAGCCACATAAAAATGGACAACTTATAAATATGGATGTTGCTTAGCAACTACTCTCAATTATGCATCTATTACATAAAAGGTTTAACCATTTTAATAGCTTTAGTAAAGATCCAAGAAAATCTCTCTTCCTTTCCTACCTCCCCCCTTTGTTAACATAATTCTAGAAACATCCTTTTCACAAGCTGCTCAGTATTTGATTTGACCACTACAACTCAGAAATAACAAAGAGGGTGGCAAATTCTAAGTACACCAAAAGAAAAAAAAGTGAGATTATATTCAATTAAGATTTAAAGACCTCAATGCTGCAAAATATTCTCAAATGGCAACTGTGAGGGTAAAGAAGAGCTCTAAAAACTGAGAACTTTTATCAGAAGGTCATGTGGTTGGCCAAGATAACAAAGACTATAACCTGAGGAGAGGCTGAGGTGGTCTTCAATGCAATGGAAGCAAGCCTTTGTCTTTGCTTTTAATACAAAACCAACTACAATATAGAGGCCGAAGGGAATCTATCCAGTTTTCAAAGTTGTCCAGGAAAAAACCCTTCTAAACCAACAGTGACATTTGTAGTAGGGTCTAAAGAACATCAACATCCACACAACACTGAATCAGTATTGTTGCTTACAAAGAGAAAATATTATCAATTATTGGTTCCTGAATTAAAGAAGGCTTCTTGTGGGAAAACCAGAAACTTCAGTAAAAGAAAAAAAGAGATTGGGTATATGAGAAAAGTAAAATCAGGGAAAAACTGGGTAGGTGTATGAGCAGAAATGTAGTAGCTGGAAGTCAAAACAACAAACTTAAAACCTCATTTAAGTCAACTAAAGTAATGGAAAAGTTCTTAGCTTTACACTTAAAATTCTTTTTACTAGTTTGATCTCTTCTTCCTTCTGTCTACTAAAACCACTTCAAATTCCTTCTTGCGCTTAAAAAAAATTCCCAAACAGAAAGACTAATGCCTCTGAACTTCACACAGGCTAATTTGATTTTTTTTGTTTTGTATCTAATTTGACTACCTGAATTAGAAATGCTTTTTCTCAGCTAGTTTATTAAGGATAGCATTGATCTTTGCTAAACCTGATATGCAAGTGGGCAGGTAGGTATATAAACAATAACCATTTCTCAATATGACATGATCAGTTTTTAAAATAAACTGTTAATTATTAGCAACATGATACAATTATTGTTGCAAATCATCAAAAATACAAAATATTTCAAAAGTAAGCATGACCAATTCCCACCAAAATATACTATCTGACTAACAAAATAGACTATCTGACTAACAAAAGTAAGCAATAAAAATAAAATATGAGTAAAAAGTGAATTCTAGGTAATTATAAGAACCAGAATTTGGTACCATGAAGAGATGTGGGAGACAGGAAAAATCTCTTTTCATGACAGAAGAGGTATAAAGACAAGACAACATATATGACCATGAAATTATTTATATATACACACACACAAAATTAAATCTGATCAAAGTCTTAGCTATCTGAACTTGCTTTTGAAAAATCTTTGCCACAAAGCAAGTCTTGTGTAGGAAAAGGGAGTTGGAACGTCTACTGAATATTAAACAAAAAATTTTTTCAAATATTTTAATTTCTGTTAAAATCATGATTTCAAAATTCAGTGATTGTTTCTGAAGTGATTCAGATGTAAGACTGCCACCTACTGAAAATTCCAAACAACTTTCTAGTTTTAGTGCTTTTTCAAAATTATTCCATGTTTCTTGGTTAACATTGGCAAAATCTTTTTCTTCAAATCAAAGGACTGTTGATTCACTTTTAACAGATAAATGAAGACTAACATATACACATGAATAAGGTTTGTAGGCATGTATATGTATGTAGGCATAAGGGTTGGTGGGGGGAAAAATCAGCAAAGGCTATATGTCTAAGTGGACTCTGGAATGGGCTTTGAAAGCTACTGGGGATCTAAATAGATAAAGGTGGGCTGGGAGTCCATTTAAGGCAAATGGGAAAGTAGAGAAGGAAACAATAGTCTGGGCATTAACATGGAGAAAGGTTGGCTCTTTGTAGATAATGGCAAAAGCAAGTCTTTTGATCAAGATGTGAATGATGTTGACAGCAATAAAGAACAACCTGTCTGGAAAGGCAGGGTTTTATTATTCAACCCAACAAATAAGCTTGTATTTTAAGGTAGCCTTCCTTTATAGGTATTGAATTAAAATACAAATAGAGCCCCTAAAGTCTACCCAAGGACTGCTGCAGGCCACATATGTCCTGCAAGGACTCTTCTGCATTAAGGAGTGATGTGGTCAGGATGGGGTTTTCAGAAAAGTACTTAGGCAGCTCAGCAAAGGTTGAAAGAAGGGGAGATACCCGAGATTGAAATTAAATAGCCCAATGAGAGATGATGAGGCCCCAAACTCAGATGGATCAATGACAGAGACTAGTTTTCACTTCAAATTTGTTTAAATTTCCAAAATAATTAAAAGGAAAAGAATTGAGTGATTGCAGACATGAGAAAAGCATTTATTCATATAAGGGGGGAAAAGAACACCCTTAAATCATAATATAACTAACTATGCCTTGTAGCTTTCCATTTTAACTTCAATCTAGGGTTTAAAATTGGAAGATATACAAAAGCATTCCGTTAGATAGTAACATATCATTATGAAAGGGATGTTGGCATATCAGGAAAATGCTTGACTCAAAATACAAGTAAATTAGCTTATTGATTTAATAAGTTAAATTAACCAAATTATTAATGTTTAAAAGTAATTGTTAAAGTAATGATTAATGTTAGCATATCTTTTAAAACAAAATCCTAAATGTTCAAAGGCAGAATTATAACCAGATTTTGCCATCATACCGAACTAAATGGCCAATAAAAGTACTGTCCACCACTGGAACAAAAGTTTTGTATAGTAGAGGGAAGGGGTATAGTTATCCTGTTAATAGAAAAAAAGTATCTCCTAGATGGAATTTTTGTTTCAATTTAAGTCTCTGAAAAATGTCTCTGTAAGACAGTACCACTTATTTTGTATTCTCAGAGAGTAGCTACCAGGGGGCAGCTGGGTAGCTCAGTGAATTGAGAGCCAGGCCTAGAGCTGGGCGGTCCTAGGTTCAAATCTGGCCTCAGACATTTCCCAGCCATGTGACCCTGGGCAAGTCACTTAACCTCCATTGCCTAGCCCTTACCATTCTTCTGCCTTGGAACCAACACACAGCATTGATTCCAAGAAGGAAGGTAAAGGTTTATTTAAAAAAAAAGAAAGAAATGACCCCAAAAAGTGTTCTTTTACTGTGATTAATTAAAAAAAAATAAATCATAAATTAGTTCAATGCCCAAATACAGTGATGAAAAATGCCTATTTTATTGTTTTCCTTTTGAGGAAATTTTTCTCTACATGTGGTTTTATTTTTTTGGCCATACTTGACTATTTTGCATTGTTTATTACTATAAATGCCTTAAATCTACTTGAAGAACGTATACTACAAATCCTAAAAAATCCAAAACTAAACAAACAACAAAAAAGAATAAGCTAAATTACCTTTGTAATATAAATTGTAACCAGCCTTTGTAACCTTTGAGTATCTCTCACAAAGGAGAGCTTGAGTATAACTCTCTGGCTCCTAAGCAGAAAAAGCACAAAGAGGGCATGCATCTAATGATGGCTGGTTAGTAATGCTATGCCTGGGAAACAAGAGAATATATGTTGGCAATGCCTGGCCTCTTCCCATGAACGGAGATCAAGAGTAACATGACAAAGATATGAAAAATTATGTAAAAAAAGAGAATGAGAGATCATAGTGGGGACCAGAAAGGGCAGAAACAGAGACATCAGTGCCCACAGCTCTACTGCCTGGAAGCCCCCAAAGCTCCCAGCACAAAACACCTCTGTGTGAGCATCAAAGGTCTTCCAGATCATTATATGGTAATATACACTTCATCCTCTATCAATGTCTACACAAGTAACCAATCCACAAAAATGACTTTCTAATAAAAATCCTGAATCTAACATGTCTTTTAATAGCCCATTGCTTATTTTTATCTGTCAGTGAATTGAACTATCTAGCTAGTTGTTCATATTCACTCTATGTTTAAGAGCAAGTGGCAAATAACTGGATATGAAAATTAGCTTAAAGACAGGAATAATTAGGCTTTCCCTCCAAATTCTGAAAGTTCAAGGAAATATGTAACATATACAGGTACTTCTATCCCAAAAAACAAAACTTCATTACATCAATAAATAAGAATCATTGTTTTTACCATAACCAGATGTATAATTAGGGCCCCGACGACCTCTGCCTCTTCCACTATAAGACCTAGAACCTTGTACAGAAGAAACGGTACTCTCATCAGTGGCATAGCCTTTCTCTTTTTCAGGCCCTCTGGTGGAAGAGGGTCTGAAACCCATACCGATCTGCCGGAGCTGCTCGTCAATTTGAAGTCTCTCCATTCTTAGCTGCTCTACTTCCTGTAATAAAAAAATGAAGCCTTATTAATCATCTTTCTTTCAAAGCCTGGACATTTATTCCATTCTGCCCATCCTAAGAGAACCTGTGGTACCACAATACAGTCAACAAAATACATTAGATCTTAGTCATGCTATAATGAACTGGATCAGCCTACAATTTTCTTTAATATTGTTACTATATGAATGAAATGTCAATATTTTAATAGCTCAGCTTTAAAATTAAAGTTATCAATAATGAACTTCTAATTATCTCAGAGTATCTTTACAATGCTTATGATCATGATATACACATAATGAAAAGATTTAAAAACTAAAAACCCTAAACTATGTTTAAATTTTTTAAAAGCTATATATTAAATTATGAAGTTACTTGAAGGGTCTATTCAACTATATTTTTTAAAAACGCTCATCACCTTATGTATTAGAATACCGTGTGTTAATTCTATGACATAAGATAAATTTAACAGATGTTTACAAATAATGCCGCCCTGCCTCAGAGAGCTCCAAAGTGTCCAGTTCATGCTGAACTTCTCAGAAGCCTCTGTATCTATGGATTTTCTCCATGATACATTCACACTATTTTAATTCTCGGTCATGTAGAGAAACAAGAGTATATTGGTAGCTAATACAAAGGCTAGATGATAAGGATAGACTAAGTTTATCCTTTTCCTTGATTCTCTCAGCTTACTTAGGATTAGTTTCCCTGTAACTAGAAAACCAAATTCAAAGGCAAATTAATGAACTTTAAGTGTCCTGAGCAATTCTATTGAAAAGTACCTATTCCCAAAATGAGATTTTAGAAACTATAAAATAGGCACGCTATAAAGTCTGGAGTTATATCAAGATTAAAAATATAATCAGGTACATGTTAAAAAGAAAGGTACTGATTTTGCAAGGATATTTGTGTCCTTTACACCTTACTCTTTATGTTGCAACTCATAAAATAACATTTGATCATGTACAATTACTACCAAGAAAGAGTTGGTGTTGACTTCTCAAAATAAATTCTTAATTAAAACTTGAATTTTTATTTAAAATACTCAACCTGTTCCCCCACCCCAAAAGTTCAACTAAATAGAGTTGTTTATATTTAGAATACATACCTTTAGGTAAGCAATATGATATTCTAGAAGAACTTGCACATTTCCAATGCTTTCTTTAGTGCCAACAAATACAAATGGGACCATTCCCTAGAGGGGGGATGAAAGGGAGTGCGTGGAAAAGTAGAAAGAATCTTCATTATAAAAATTCCAAAGTGAAGTTCTATATAGCAATATTCAAATAAAATCTAAAACACATTCACCACGCAAACTGTTAATGCCATATGGGGAAAGGAATCAAAGGGTGTTCTACATATAGTTTGTACATGCTTAGATGTGTTTATATTGATTCTCATTATAGAGCATAAGTTCTTTGAGGGCAAAGATCATTTTCACTATCATGAACATTTAATAAATGCTTAATAAAAAATTCACCTGTTTCCATATAATTGATGACACCAAACCAATGAAAACAATTGAAAATATATAAAATGCTTAGTCCCTCCAATAAGTTTCTTAAAAATTCTATTTTAGTGTTCAAAAAGTAGAACATGAATTGTTCTTCCCTAACCTAAAGACTTAAAAATAAAAAAGACAAAAAAAAAGCACACAAGACCTGCTTTCCTTTCCCATTTGACCCCAATTGTCAGAAACTTTCATGGCAATACCATCTATATAAACTGAACTGAAGGCTGGAAAACTTTTTCCTACTCCCTTAGAAGCAACAATACATGGAACCACATATCTCAAGTGTTAGAAGGAAACTAGTTATCTAGCCCAATTTCAACCTCAGGTTGACAGCACATTCTCTAATGGTCTTCTTGAAAGAATTTCAGTCAACTTGACTGCAGTGAGATAAAGAATTTGGACCAACACAAATAATTGGGAAGGTTTTCCTTATGAAAAGACATACAATAGAAGGGACACTGTGTAATGTATAAAATTCAGGTTAAGCTCAATCTGTAACATCAAAGACACTATGGCATACAGTAAATATATAATGAGTAACGGTGTTTTCTATTTACCACCCACATTTCTCCAATAAAACCATAGTAGGACTCCAATAATGCAAATTTATACCACTAAGGACACCAAGGTACCTCTAAGGAAATAGAGAAGAAAAATAAAGGATATGTTCAACATATAGGTATTTTGACTATCCATGCTTTCTTTTGTTGAATGGATGGGGTAAAGAAATGGCCTTTTTTAACTGAGCTTTTTGATCTGATTGGAACTAAGGCATCAAATTTGAAAGATAAAAGAATGGCATGCATTATCCTCCAATTATGGCAAAATTACAATGTGTTATGGACATTTTAATAGCTATTTTAATTTATATTAATAGTCATATATTATTAACAAAATGTCATCCTAAGTTTATAATATTACAAACCAACTAACTAAAATTTTTACCTAAATCCTATAAAAGCTTAAATAACTGTTCATCTCAAAAGAATCACCGAGGCAATCATTGAGCAATTTAACTCACCAGTAGCCAATCATTATTTATAGAGCAATGACTATATGTTAGGCACTGCACTTCATGTTGTCTTTTATATTTAAAAAAGGACAAATACATTCATTGCCCGCAGGGAGCTTACAATCTAGTTGAGGAGATAAGACATGATCAGGTAAAATACAAGATGTAAATAATAATTTAATGCAGTTACATAAGCAATGTTACCAAGTGTTTAATAGGAGGACAAATGAAAAGACAATAGCTATAGGAGTTAGAACATAGTGTTTCATTAAAGAAAGCAGGAACTGTACAGGCATTTGAAGGACATAGGGTAGTGGACCAGCCAAGAAGAAACTAGAGGTATAGGAGATTAGTGTGTTTATTAAGTGCAGAGTATGAGATTCAAGGAGTTAAAATTTATGTCTCAACTCCAATGTGACAGAAAGCTAGAGAGCAAGGTTGGAGTCAAAAGAACTTAAAGACAAGGTTAAGGAGTATGTTCTGATGAGAGAGTATGAAAAGGAAAAAGGATAAACTGAACGAAGATAAACAAACATGTCATTGGCTTCCTGGGATGTGTATTTTCCATTCCAGAAGAGTAAATATAGATTTGCTATAGGGTGAGGGTGGGGGAGAAAGATAAGGAGAAAAAGCAAAGATAAACCTGAGGTCACTAATATATTAGCATCAACCAGTGACTGGGGAAGGCAGGGAGGTGTTTAGAGAATAAAACTGCATTTGAAATTAGCAGAATATGCTACAGCAGGCAATTGGAAATACAGGATAGATATTCTGGAGAAAGTGAAAATTTAGGACAGTAAACTATAGAAAAAAAGATATAACCACAGAAGGTACATGAGGTCTCCGAGGGAAAGTATAGGAGAAAAACAGAAAGCTAATGACCGCACTAGGGAATATTTGTGTATATTACTAAAGGAAGAAGGGGAGAAGAGAGAAGTCCCTGAAAAGCAAAAAGACATTATGCAAAAGCAATGTTCAAAGTGATACAGACCAAGAAATATTCCCAAGTTGAGGTTCAGAGAGGTAAATAAAGGCCACTGGCTCAAGGTCACAAAGGTAATTAAGCAGCAGAGAACCAGAACCAAGTTGAGCCATCTGTGGCTTTACTAATAAAATATTTTTGACAGGTCCACAAATTTCTCTAATACTGTAATATTTTAATCTTTATGAAAAAAAATTAAAAATTCATGTCACTAGGGCAGATTTAGCTCTCTAAACCTAAACCAACACCCAAATTTCCAAGAACCCATCATTTATCATTTAGATATTATCCTAAAATATTCCACCATTCTTCATGTTCCATCACTGCTCAGTTTAAGCAATACCTAAAAAGACGTAGACACTACTCAAGAATAGGAAAATTTGTTGAAAAACAACATATACAAATAGTCAGCTAGAATAATTGAAAAACTTTAGAATTACACATAAATACATGTTTAAGAAAAGGGCATTAAAGGTTCAAAAAAAGAAATGGTTTAAAAATCAACTTACGTCTTCTCTTGGTAGTTTGTTTTCATTGTCTCCTTCAATTCTCACCCTAACTACTCCAGATTTGTCCACAATCTCTTGAATCACCTTGCCATTTTTTCCAATAACTTTCCCTTTAATGAGAAAACAAGAATATAACTTATTAAAATGCCATATTTTTTCTTTTTGCCAGCAAATGGACATATGATTTATTATTAGCTCTAATTTTATGAGCCAAACTAACCCTTACCATTGCCAATTCACCAAGTCAGAAGATTAACCAATGAAAAAGCAGCAGCCCCAAGATTCATTCTCTTCAGAAAGGACATGACCTACACACTACTGTACCTATGGAGAAGTCAACTATGAGACTATACAGACATTCCTTAAAAGTCATGTCTGGAGCAGATCCTCTGCTTTATTTAAAATAAAAATTCTTATGCACTTAACATTCTCATGAAGCTTAAACATATATTTAAAAGCTCAGCAAATGACAGAATAGATCCAGCTAGCAATTTGAAGGATGCATATTCATTTTATTTTTATTTTGAAAAAACTTACAATTTTACCAATGTATAGTATAGAATTCCAGGTAGGTGTGTGGGAAGATCACTCAATGGATCACCTTTGATTTGAGAATTTGAATGACTTTGTACCCCTATCTAGCAGGCAAAAAGTCAAGAGAAATCAGGTCTTCCTGACAATTATGATTTGGACTTCTATTTATTGCAAGTTAAAACAAAGATGTAATTACAATGACACATATATATAAACAATATTGGTAAGATCATTAGTAAATGATTATAATTCTATTTCCAAGGTAGTGGAAAATCTTCTCATGCCAGTCCTACATTAATGGAATCTGGCTTTTTTTTTTTTTCAAAGATTATGCAACTGGAAAGTTAATTCTGCTCAAGTTCAACAAAATTGGAATCTTCAACAACTGTCTGTTGTCTATGGATAATCTTAGCTGAAATCATAGACTCATCCCAAGAGGACTGTCCCTGTCAGAAGAAGCACCCACACCAATGGTTCACTGCTATCCTTCAGTACATTCAAGTGTTCTATAGCCCACAAGTCTTAAACCAGGAAGGTAGCTTTCCATTTAATGGAATATAAGGAACTTGAAAGCATAATTTATCTAATTGTTCTTCTGTATGAGTAAATTGGCTGGCATTAAAACATATAAAAACAACTGTCTCTTAATGTAACTCAAAATCTGGTTTGCTAACTTAAAATATTCCTAGGAAAAGAAAAGATGGAAGATCACTTAGCATTGTCCCAACTCACAGTGTTGCCTCTATAGTTTACAAAGCACTTTTCCTCACAACAACCCTGTGAGGTAGGTTGGGCACTGATCCCCTACCCTCAACATTGGCCATTTAAGAGAAGATAAAAATGTGGCTCTGAAATGCTTAAAGGACTTGCTCCAAGTCACACAACTACTATGTCAAAGAAATGGAACTAACTCAAGCCAGGATTCCTGTCACAAAGCCCAGTGTGCTTTCCATTACACCATCCTCTAGAAAATCAAGTCCAAGATTAGGAATGGTTTAGTAAATCTATGAAAAGTAAAGAATTATAGAGTCCATGAAACCTATTTTCCCACCAACTTAAAACATTAATAAATCACATTCACTCCCTCAAAACTATCCAATAACAACCTGGACTACCTGTGTTGCATTTTTGGTAAAGAAGCTTTAAAACCACATTTTTTGCCACATCATGCAAGGAAGGGTGGACCCAACACTAAAAAGTAACTAACAGGGCAGTGGCAGCATCAAGCCAGCTTGCAGCCAAGCAGTGGAAAGGACCCACCTCCGGCTTTGTCCCCACCAATAGTCAGGTAAGGCAATTCAAGAGTTAGCAGCAGCAGCCAGGCATTGAATCAAAAGAGAGAAATGCTGATGGCGGCAGCTCCTCTCAGCAGCCCCAATAGGACTGTCAGCAGGTTAATCCAATGGCAGCCTTTTTTTGCCAATTCTGTGGAGTCCTACCAGGGATTCCATCCTTAGCTCCAAGATGCAGGCAATTTATTGAGAAAGCAAGCCCCTCTTTTGCAGTCTCCCAGGCCCATCTTCTCCCCCAATTGTAAGGTCTGTGACCCCTCCCCCCCATGTGAGCTATAGCAGCAGTAGGTGAACTCAAATCACCATTTTTGGGGCCAGTGGCAGGGACCTACCTGCAAGTTTTAATCAGCCCCACCACAGACTGAATGTGTACCTTAATTGATCAATTCCATAGGTATAAATTCCACAGAGCAGACTGACAAAGTGAAGCATACCTGCAGTACAAATTGAGCATAAGTGCTGGGGGGGACAAAGAGTGGAGAGGTGAACTAGATGGGGGGAAATGGGGAAACATGAGGTTGTCAGGGGAAACTGATATCCTAGAAAGTTTGAGCTATGGCTTTTTAAACATCAGTGGTGGTCTTATTTTCTTGGTGGTCATTCATGGCCAGGAATATAAATGGTCCATTTCTTATCTCACTCTTGTCTCTCTCCAATGTGACAAGAATATTCTGAATTTAAAGAAAATTATATTCAAAGGAAAATGGGCAAGGGCAGTGCTACATGCATGTCATAGAAAAGTTTCTTCTTTACAAGTTTAGGGTAGTCTCAAGGCCACACTGCCCTGGGGGAAGCTGTTGCTAACTGTTCTCCAATCTTGCCCAGGATCATGCGAGCAACACAGAGCAATCCATGCCAACTGGGTGGAGAGGAGACTTAAAAAAATAAAATAAAATAAAATAAAGACAGGCACTCAAAAATGCTGTTGAATCAACCAAAGCAACAAATTGTTCTTATTACCAATTTTCCACATTTTCAGGAATTCCCAGGTATTTTTCAACCCTGAAAACCCTAGCCAGAGACCATAAAAGGGCAACCCAGAATTTTATAACAGCAAGACAACTTAGAAGAGGTCCCTATAAAGATGAGGTATTTGAGGATGAGATATTTTTTAAAAGTCAACTAATTCATGCTATACAGAAATGAGGCCCATCATCAAAAGCAGCCTCTCAAACAAGCCACCAGAGAAATAAAAGGGTATAACATCAAGTTTTGGGTCTTTTTGTTGTATTTTACACCTCTCAACTTTCATTACAGAATAACGGGAAGTTTTAATTCTAAGACAACCATTAACCAGATAGAACTATCATCAATAAACATGAATTCTCTGCTCATTTTTTTTAATTGTAAAATCAAAGTACTATGAAATTCAAAATGTCCACCAGATATTTGGTTATAAAGTCAAAATGAAAATATTAGTTTTTAAAAATATACCACTAATTAGAAGAATTTTGCTATAATGATCACAGAATAATAAAAGACCTATGGTCAGATAGTATAGTCTCCTTTTGCTGATAAGAAAACAGAAAATCAAAAGTGAAATATTTAGCTTAAAGCCATGCAGTAGTCAAGAACTGAAGCCAGTTTCTGACTCCAAATTCAATGCCCCTTTAACTGTTGCTTCAGGTTTTTAAGATTCTAAGTTTAAATTGAGAAGGGCTACATTAGATCCTATTAAAAAATACTACTCAAATTTTTACATTTTCTTTATTATTTATTTATATTTTAATTATTTAAATTTATATTATTCAATATATTGTTAATGTCCTTCAAATAATTTAAGTCAAGTAAGCAAAAATGGAGATTATGAGGGGAAAGAAACAGGAGCACAAACAACAGTTGCAACCTTAAGGAAGCCTGTGTTGCTGTCAAATCTAATCTTTTCTCTATTTCTCTAATCTAATCTCAATTTCTAACACAATGTTGTAATCCAAAGGTTCCTCAAAGAAATGGAGGTTGCTCCAATGATATCAAATGAGAGGTTAGGAGATTCTCCCCCTGAATACCACACTTGGACAATAATTTATCCACCCTGATCACCAATTCCTAAGTCTTCCCAGTCTCTCCCCTTCCAAGTAAAACTAAGGAACAAATATATTTTCATAAATTAAAATAAACTCAACAACTTTTGGGGAACAAAGGAGTAATATGGGCTCAGCAAAATGAAATTCTGCAACTTTAAGGGGCATGTTTACATAAGTAACACAAACCAAACCTGAAGGGATGAGCTGAGTACAGGAGGTGGGAAGTGGTTTGTTTCCAATAATTAACTTCTGTAGTGCTTCACACACAGTACAGAAAACAAAATTTTCTTTTCCTTTCTTTTTCACCTGAGTAAATTAGCAACGATTAGGAATAAAGTAGCCAGATGTAAAATTCAATTCTAAAGATGTTTAAATGTTCACTATAGATGTAAATAGTTGTAATCAGCGCAAGTCTAAGCAAGCCTAAGTAGACAAGTATCATTATCACATACTTAATAACAATATCATCAACCATACTAAGTGCTTTTTAATACATTAGGATTTAGTAGTGTTACATACCAACTAGATTTCTAGGAACTTGAATAAAATCCTCCACAAATTCCAAGAAACCTCTAGCCTTTTTAACAGCATCAGCACTCTAGGGAAGGGAAAAGACAAAACAAAAACAACATAATTAGAGTTATCTGGTCACTCCTGAAATGTCAAATGAACAAAAAGGCATGTTCTAAGCAATCTAATGATGCTCCCTGCTAAAAGGTCAGCTGTCATAAGCATGGCAGACCCAATGGGGTTGTGGTTAAGCACAAACTGATATTCTAAGAGAATAAAAGAAAAATATATAGCCCAGATAACTATTACAGGGATCTAAGAATCAAAGAATTTTAGTGCTAGACCTGACATGGATAT